>NW_022589750.1:5252782-5533995 GCF_004348235.1 Phoca vitulina | reverse complement strand
GGTTGTCCCCGTTTCCTTTTTTGGTGCTTCTCTTTCTCCTTCCCTGTCTCTGAGGCTGCCTCTGGGCCAGGGAGGTATACACGGTGTGATATGGCAACAGACTAACTGCTGAAGCAAGCATCAAGATCTAGTGACCTTGCTGGGGCGCCTGGGTGGCTCAGTCCGTTAAGCGGCTGCTTTCGGCTCAAGTCATGATCCTGGGGTCTTGGGATCGAGCCCCACATCTGGCTCCCTGCTCAGCAGAGAGCCTGTTTCTCCCTCTCCATCTGCCTGTCACTCTGCCTACTTGTGCTCTCTCTCTGTCAAATAAATAAATAAAATCTTTAAAAAAAAAAAAAAAATCTAGTGACCTTGCTGATGTTAAAGAAATTAGCAAAAAAAAAAAAAAAAAGGAAAACAATTCCACTCTTCTTACTATTGTTTTGAAAATACAGTTATTTCTGATAAAAATATGTTATTTCTGGACACATCATGGGTTGTTTGTTTATTAAATGACTTAATAGATAAATTTTTAGGGGTACCTGGGTGGCTCAGTTGGTTAAGCGTCTGCCTTTGGTTCAGGTCATGATCCCGGGGTCCTGGGATAGAGCCCCACATCGGGCTCCCTGCTCAGTGGAGAGCCTACTTCTCTATCTGCCTCTCCCCCTGCTTGTGTTCTCTGTCTCTCAAATAAATAAATATAATCTTAAAAAAATAGATAAAATTTTAAATGGTCTCCATTTAAATTTCTAATATAAAAAAAATGTATCTAGATATGTCTCCCACCCAAGCAAATCTCTCTGGGGTCCTCAATAATTTTTAAAAGTGTAAAAAGGTCCTGAGACTAAAGGCTTGAGACGTGTCTTGAAAGATGCTGGATCTCAAGTACCTGCTTTAAAATTTATAGCCATAACTTAGATATGAGGATTTTGCTTGACTTCATTTCTCTGTAATGGCGGCCATCTGCTGTTGTGAGCCCTGAGATACCTAATCATCAGAGATAACTTCCAAATTCCTACCCAGGGCACATATTGTCTTCTGGGGATCACTTAGGGGCTGGGGGCCTGGGGTTCAAGGTGGGAGAAGGGCTCACTCTGTGTAGACCTATCTTGCTACCATTTCCATGCTACCAGACCAGACATATGTTGGCATAGAACATTCATCAAAAATGTTCCTCTTGGGGTTCCAGGCAGGAAGCTGGGCAGAAACCCTCCTGCTCCCCGATTCTCACTTCTCTGGTTCTCCCTGAGTTTCTGCTCCCATGCAGGAAGGTATTTCTCTCTGTCCCGCATAGTAAGGAAGTATTCCTCCATGTATAGTCTATTCTGTGGTTCCTAATCAAGCTTGGATCATTGATACTCAGAGGTCAGCTTGCAATATCCACAAAAACACTTTCTTTCCACTATGTTGCTCTTGCAATTACACAAGACTTTTTTGCTACTGTGAGCTTGACAAAAGTCAATTTTGAAAGTCAAGATTGAACAAAGATATCTTTCTCTGGTCTCTCTACCTTTCTCCTGGGGGCAGAGTAGATGGAGGGTTATTGTTGATGTATGATCTGATGGGGAAGGTAAAAGGAAAAGGGTAAAAGGAAAGGCGGGAACCCACCACAGTTTAAAATCATCACCCTGCTGTGGGGAAATACTTTAATGCGATTTCACAGAATCCACTGTTAGTGTGTCCTGTTCACTGTCTTCTCCAGAGCCCCGAGGGTGGAGCTAAAATGTAGATGCTCTGTTTGTGGGATGCTTTCTCAACACTGCAGGGATGTCCCACCGTAAAGAGGCTGCTCGATGTCTAGGCTCATCCAACATTTCATCTTCCGGAAACTGCCTGCAACTCCAGGGGTGGATGATTGCAGCCATTTTAGATTACGTGATCCAAGTTTCCCTGACCATGACTATGGAACCAGGGATAGATATTTGGCCCAAAGTGTGACAGATTGCATTTTCAATTAGCAGTATCTTCCATCAACATGCTTTTCCTACGATCTAAGCTTGCTATGCTCCCTTTAGATGGTAGAGCCTGTGTCCCCTCCCCTTGAACCTGGACAGAACATCGTGACTGTCCGACCTGGAGAATGCACTATGTGATTTCTGAGATTACATCGCATACAGCGTTCACCTGGCTCACTCTCTCAATATTTCCCTTTTGCGCACTCCCTCTCTTTCTCCTATCTCAAGATACTTGCTCTTAGAACCCAGGCACCATGTGATGAGGAAGCCCAGGCCACGTGACGAGGACATGTGTAACTGTTCCAGTGGATAGCCCCTGTTGGGGTCCCAACCAAGAACCAGCATTAATAGCTGGATATGTGAATAAGGAAGCCTTGAAGATTGGCTCCAGCCCAGCCGCCATTGGACTGCGATCACAGAAGGGACCCTGAGCCAGGACTGTCTGGCTGAGCCTAGTCCATCCTCAGCATCATGAGAGATTACAACAATAAATGATTGCTGTTGTTGATGCTATTAAATTTGGGATGTTTTGTCACACAACCATAGATGACTGATACACAAGGGGAGTCATCATAGACTTTCAGGTTTTTGCCCAGGTATTTTGGAACTGGGGCACAAAGAGGTTGTGTCTGCTAGCCATGGGGGTTGGGCTTGGGAGATTGGACAGACTTAACTGCCGAGGATGTCATTTCAGTCAGGTGTGACCATGTGTGAAAGGAACCACCTACAGAAGGAATAGAGAGTCTATTTGCAGAGAGAAGGAAATGAGAGTCCATGCCAGCTAGGGAAGGGGTACTAGCATGTTTTTGGATGACCTTCAACTTCTTAGCTTTGGAGAGGCCTGGTTATACATTCGGGCCTTCGATGCTTAGATCCTATAAGATGCTTTCCTATAATAGTAATACTAATTAATAATAATAGCATTTTCATTTTTTTGGCTCGACTGATTTAAGTGCGTTTTTATTTCTTATAACCAAATAACTCCTGACTGAACTATGTCTCCCAACCAATTGGAAATGGAAATGGACATACCATTGGCTTCACAGAAAATAGCCACAGAACAGTTTTAAAAATGAGAAGTTTTTGATGGTTTTGCTACAGTGATAGAGAAGGGGGCATTTGGCTCTGTAACTTCCCAGTCTTTAGCTCTTGGCACGTGGAAACTAGGGGGGGTCATCGATGCCACTCACTAGATGTTTCCTGCTCCCCATCTGCCTAAAACATCATCAGACCACACTTCCTAGCTCCCTGGCAGCATGGTGGGACTGTGTCACCAGATCTGACCAAGAAGATCTGAGCAGAAGTGATAGGTGTCCCGTCTGGGCTGACATTTACTTGTCCCTACCAGACCCTCCCCAGTTCTCTTTCTCTCCTGCCAGGGTGGAAGGTGACACTGCAGATAGAGGTCTCTCCTACTATCTCTGAGTAACAACAAGTTACAGATCCTCCTTCTGGAACTTTCAATCACTCATTCCCAACCTCTGGTCTTTCTGATTTGTCCACTCCTGACACACTGCAGCCCAGTGCGTGTCCTTAATTTTCTTCTTAGAATCTTGAAGGAAAACCTTTCTTTCTCCTTCCTAGGGGTTTCATGCTTCCTTCTCATGCTCAACCAGAGAGGGGATCAGTATCCAAAGTGACATTAGAGGTGAGAAGCTGAGACTCCTGGAGTTCCAGGGATTCCAACATGAGTCCTCTCCAGCTTTGGCTTGTTGATGATGGCATAGTAAGACCTTATTTATTCAGATCTCACCAATTTGAAATTAATGACAGCCGGGATTGTTTAAGTTGAGGTTTACCTTTGAGAACCAAAGAGAAACCATTGAAGAAATTATCAGAGTTAATGATATTTAAAGAGGGATATTTAATCTATTTAAGAGAAGAATTTTTTCAAGTATTTCAGAAATACCATTTAAGGCATATTCAGAACTCTGATCCATACCTCTTGACCATTTTTCTATTAATTACACCTTATTCTTACCTGTTCAAAAAAAAAAAAAAAAAAACCCTCCTGAGATTGTTCTATTAGGGAGCATGATGTTAGTTGAATTTAGTCATTATAAGGATGTGAAGCATTGTAATTAAATTACACTTCTCTAAACAAAAAAATCTCCAACTCAGAATTTTGTTTTTGCTTGGGTTTCCTTTCGATAATCAGTATAGGTTAGTGAAGGTTTCCTATACGTGTGTTTGTGTATTTGCTATGGTCATCATAGAGACATGGTGACTTAGGACCAATACACTGTAGTAATTAATGATTGTTATAGTGAGCAAAAGACATCTCAGAATGGTTATGTGTTATTAAGTATTAGAAGAGCAAACAGGCTTGTAACTTTGTTTTAAGTGAGGAAAGCCATTGGCAGGAGATAATAGCAGGATTTTTAAATATAAGCTTCACACATCCAATGAGATAGGTTTTAATTGCAAAGGAGTCAGGCAGTTGGTAAGAGACTATGACTCACTGTAGATTCTGGGAACTACGGAGGTGCTGAAGTTGGCCAAAGACCATGCCCTGTTTGGTAACCCTTTGTTTGCTGAACCTGAGCCCACCAGTATCTAGGTTATGGTGGAAATTCAGAAACTGAGAACAACAGTTGACCTTAGCAGCCACAGCGAATATGTGCCAAACAAAATAATACAAACAGACGAGTCTAGAGAAAGAGGGTCTTGAGTAAGATTCGAAATCTAAATCAATTTTCATGGTGCAACTTGATTGTCCGGTTAATGGCATGGATATTTAACCACCAGTACTCTAACCACCTACGTTAACTACAAGAATTAACTGGAGGGCACCTGGGTGACTCAGGCAGTTAAGCATCTGCCTTCGGCTCAGGTCATGATCCCGGGGTCCTGGGATCGAGTCCCATGTTGGGCTCCCTGCTCAGCGGGGAGTCTGCTTCTCCCTCTCCCTCTGTTGCTCCCCCTGCTCGTGTTCTCTTGCTCTCTCTCTCAAGTAAATAAATAAAAAATATATTTTAAAGATTTTATTTATTTATTTGAGAGAGAGAATGAGAGAGAGAGAGAGGGCACAAGAGGGGGGAGCGGGAGAGGGAGAAGCAGACTCCCCACTGAGCAGGGAGCCCGATGCGGGACTCAATCCCGGGACTCCGGGATCATGACCTGAGCCGAAGGCAGTCGCTTAACCAACTGAGCCACCCAGGCGCCCAGTAAAAAATATTTTTAAAAGAAAGCATTATTAAGGTCCAATTTGAATATCATACAATTCACCCATTGTAAATGTAGAGTTTGATGATTTTTAGTACATTTATACAGTTGTGGACATCACCTTAATACAGCTCCTTCATATGCAGCCAATCCCTGTTTCTACCCCCATCTCCAATGGCCTACATTCCTTCCTTTTGGCTCGATGTTCACAAAAGTAAGCATGTGGCTACTTTAAGAGACACAGGTTATGTTGAAACGGCTTTATTTTTTTTAATCCATAAATATCTGTTACTGACAAAAGTGGAAAAATCCTTAAGACTAAATCTTACTAAAGTGATACCTGTTTACAGTACATATAGAATGTGCTTTGACAAGTAAGTGGAACGATGAGATCTGTACAGAAACAGCAGGTGCAAGAGCCCTGCTCATCATGAAGCTTCCTTATGAGGAACGGAGAAACTGTGCAAAGGTACAGATAGAAAGGTACTTTTCATCAGTACTACCATATAATAAACACGGAATCCGTAAATTGGGCTAATGCGTATAAATGTTCATTAATCCCCCCCCTTAGGAAATTGTGTCCCCAAACTAAAAATATTACAGTAAGAATTGCTTTTTATTCGAGAATTTCAAGAATTCTTTACTACAAAATGTCTAGTTGAGTTACAGAACTAGAGGACTATTTGCTACTACGAAGCGAATGAATGAGTCCTCCCATGGAGTGGCACTGCAGGGGTGCAGAAGGAGTGGGCGGCAAGGTGGAGCAGGGGTCTTCCTCTCCCTCTGGAGGGAGGGTTTTAAGGAAACCTACAACGTCGTTTCTCTCCCTGATGGGAAGTTGATGTGTTTGGCCGATTTACAAGATGGGTCTGATGGTGCGGACTTGTACTCTCAGTTCTCGCTTCTCAAGCCTTCACCAGGAGGACGGTAGTGTCATGAGGAGGGACTAGAAAGGTACTAGCCTGGGGTGAGTGCCCACCTCCTAGTAGCCCAGGGGTTGACGCCTCCCCCTCTCCTCCAGTTGGAATGGAGCCTGGTGTCCAGACTCGGTCTTCAGGACACAGATTCTGGAGGGAGATAGAGTAACATCCATTTCAGCACAAAGCTTTTGCCGTGTATTCTCCTCTATGGCTTGACATGCATTTGCAAGCTGTCCTCAAATACAAACTTTACACCCCTGTGGGCTATCCTCTGGACCCTTCTCCTCCAGCGTGTCCTCTCTCTGAAATCAGAACCGCCTCCCTCCAGCTTCAAGGACCACATCCAAATGAACACTTCCAATTCAGAATTCCCCAACGACACAGACACCCAGGATGATTTAGACGTGTCTATATGAGAGGGCGTTCATGAACACTGTTGGTAATCTATTGAATGGGTAGGCCCTTCCACCTGCAGATGAGAGCATCCCTGGGTGGCCGAGAGACTATGGAGCCCACCTCAGGCTTTAGTGAGGAGTCTGGTGGCTGCCTAGGGCATCTGAAGATGTCACCATGGGGCAGGCGTAATGGGATGTGTGCAGCTCGGTTGAGGTGGGGAGGAATGCGAAGAAAAGAAGAGGGTGCCAATGGGGAATGAAGGCCCTAGAATGTAAGAGCTGGATGAAGCTTCAGAGCTCATCTACTCAAAGCCCCTCGTTTTACAGATGGGAAACTGAGGCACTGAGAGAGACCGTAACTCGTCCTTGGTCATGCGGCAAGATGGAGACAAAGCCAGGGCCAAAGCCATGCCTCCAAGAGCCTCAGCCCTGTGCTTTTTCCTCCTGTAGTATGCTGCCTTCTGAAATTAAATATAGAGCCCAGGAAGACATATCTTTCCTATTGCATCTGTCATTAAAATGCTGCATTTATAAAAAATAACATTTGAACCCTGAAAAATACTTCATTAGAACACAACAAGCTCCTTTGAAAATACTCCAGAGCAAAATTTCCCAGGTTTGGGGAGGATGGTGGAGGAATGTCTGTGGGAGGTAACATGTCAAACCCTTCTCAGAGTTAAGTGCTGCCTAGAGTCCAGGTCACCAGCAGCCCCTTCAGATGACCTTGGGTCAAGTCCCCGGTTGCCTGTGGATGGAATCTGAGGATGGAAGGCTGGTGGCAGACAAAGTATCTCTGAAGAAAAATGCATCATTTGGCGGCAGGGTGGTTGGAATGGATCTTTCTCCATGCTTGGAGAGTCATGAGGCTCTCCCATCTTTTGAGACAAAGGGGGAATCTGTGACACACACAAGCAGGATGGGCGTAAGCAAGGTGGCACAGTGGCCGAGAGCCATCAAGGATATGAATCTTTGGCCAGAGCAGGAGCCTTTGGGTTCATGGCAGGCTGGGCAGGAGCTTCAGGGGACTTGCCAGCTGTAGGAACCAAAGCCAACCTTCCAACCGTGATGTCTCTGACAGGCCAGTTCTCTCCCTAACCTCCCAAAGATCAGAGGAGTAGCGCTCTTGGCTGCATGGCCTGGAGCATCATCTTGTAGGAACAGGAGAAGTCAAGGATAAACCAAGGAGGCAAGCAGAAGTCTTGAAGAACATCTTCTTTGCCTGTTTTCACTGAGGGCTCTAAGTTTTAGAACTAACTACAAATTAGGGATGGAGGAAGGTACGTGGGGGAAGAGGGCAGAGCAAGGGAGATGAGAGGAAGGAAAGACTGGAGCGGCATAGAAGACCAAGGTTAAAATAGGAGTTTCTGGGTGTGAGAGTAGAAAGAGGGGAGGAGAAGTTTGAGTTAAGGGAATGTCTGGAGCTTTCTAGAAGGCAGACCCATCACCCAAGATGCTGGGGAGCCCTGAGGGTGGAACGCCAGTTAGGGGGATAAAGGAATTCTTGGGAAAGCCTTTGTGACTTACGAACTTATGGAGCCAAGAGTTAACTGGAAGAAGCGAGAAAGGGAGGGCTGTAGGGATTGGGAGAGCTTCACTGCCATCAAAAATCGAGGAGACCCGTGAGATCCTTCAGGGCAGGAGAGGACCTGTGTAGAGCCCTGTCCATTCCCACCAGGGCAATGGAGACACCCACAAAGAACAAAACAAGCAGAGGGAAGTTCAGGGCTTTGGGCTGCCCTTTCAGGGAAAGGAGAGCTTTCATTGCGGGGATGGGATGGCCTTCCTATGTGTGCTAGTGGCCACCAGCCTGATGGGGCTGGGAGTCATGATGTCTGGGTTCCTGCCCAGAGCCTTCTCTTCTCTGCTATGTGAACTCATCTGGTTGTGTGGCTTTGCTTGTTCTCCCAATGTGGGTGGGACGACGGAATAAATGAGATATTTCTGTATCCCAGTCGAAACATAATTTTATGGATTTTGAAATGAAGGACTGAATTAGAGCAAGTCTGTAGACTTCAATTTTTTCCTTCCTTCCTTTCTTTCTTCCTTCCTTCTTTCCTTCCCCAAGGATGAAGCAGAAGAATCATTTAACCGAAGTCAGCATTTTAGCCTTAGGTAGAATTTTCTGATCTGACTGACACCAGAGGTTTTAAACCGGACAACAATAAGGCTGAAATGAGAAATGCTTTGGAATCAACCTATCAGACAACCCCTGAGACAGACAGACAGACAGACAGGGCAGGAGAGAAGCATCATCCTGACGCCTGGAGAATTTGGTGCCGAGAAGATGCTTCCGACCGAGATGAGATCAGGTTTCTGGTTCGGGGTGTATGTGTGTGCAGACACCCGGGGAGGGGATTTTCACCCTTTCCCCTCTGTACCAGCAGGCAACCTTTGAGGGGAGGCTGGATTAGAGGGCAGTGGGTTTGGAGGGGAACCAGCTATGAGAGACACACCTTTGTTTCTGGGAGTGGTCAACTGCTCTGTTTAGATTGGTTTCCTCCACCCCAACCCTCTTAGCCTTACCTTCTGGAACAAACTCTCATAAACCCTTGGGGACCAGCCCTTGAGAAGGTTTATGTGTTTGTAGGGGAGGAAAGCAGAGAGTGATCCCTGTCCTCACAGCTTCACAGTCCCAGTGATGCCATCCCAACGTGGAAGCTGAGAGCTGTGTTCATCACCCCCAGCCTTAACACCCTCGTGATGAGCCTTGAGGGGGAGACAAGAGCTTTGGAATTCTTGAGATAAGTAAGAGGACTCAGTCGACTGAGTTTTCTATGGATTGTAGACTTGGTGAGATTAAAAATTCCCAGGGCTGACACTGGGGCGTTCCCTCTGCCTGGTCCCCTTGTTAAAGGACCATACATATTGTATGCAGAACTGGGAGAACCTAAATTCCCAGTTTAAGGTCATTGCTTTTGGAGTCGGAGTGTGGTGAGAGTCACATTTTCTCGTGTCATACCTTTACCCAACAGTCTGGGGCTGATTCCCCTAGCCCCAGCCCAAGGAAATGCCCTGGCCCTGAGAATGGGGGAGCCCCTTTTCTCCCCCCAGGCTCTGGTCTTGGGGAGGTGGATGCTGCTTAGTTCACTGTTCACTCTCCAGGGGGCTGTTACACCCTGCCTACTGCCCACGTTGGAGGCAGAGAAGGGGCTGAGTAGGGCTGGCAAGGGTGGTCCCCCAACAGAGCTGAAGGCTTGGATCTGCCTGGTGCCCGAGTGCCCCCCTGCAGGGGAGCGGTGGGGAGCTGCCCAGTTAGCCCCCAGACCCATAGCCTGGAGTACCATTTTCTGTGTTTGCTAATGGGTCTCTGTTGCTTTGATCCAGAGGAGGCACTGGTCTAGGTGATGGAACTACAGGGGGAGGAGGCAGAGAGAGTGAGCACTGAACAGAGAAGGGGCCAAGCAGGTGGGCAGTGGTGGGGAGAGAGGGGTGGGCAAGGCGCAGGACCACCACCTGGGGTCCTCCTTGGCTGGGGGCTGAGCCACCCTCTCTAGAGGCCTCTGCCTCTGCCTGCCTGACCTGCACAGTGGGAGACAGGCAGAGCCTGGGGTGATGGGAATGGCAAGCCCCTGAGGCCCAGGGCATCACAGTGCCCCCCCGCCCTCCACTCTCTGGCCATGGGCAGAGGCCTCTGGGGAGCAGAGCAAAGGAGGGGAAAGCAGGCCTAAGTGTCGGGTCATAGTTCAGACCTAGAGGCCTGGAGGAAGTGTGGAAATAGGTTGCTGGGGAAGGCACCCCCAAAGTCCCTTCACCCCATTGTGACTCTCCTCTGGGAGGACTGGAGCAAAGCCCCAGAGAGCTCAGGGGTCAAACAGCTAGGCTAGAGGAGGGGGTCCTGGGGGGCCTGCGGGGGGGGGGCAGCCAGCTAGAACTGGGGGGTTCCCAACATTGGGGAGGCAGCTGAAGAAAGGAAACCCCTCTCCATCTCCCGGGCCTTGGGGGAGGGGCACAGGGCAGGGGGTGCCCCGAGGGGGTCAACGAAGGAAGGGCCACTCAGTGGGGACCAGAGCGTTCCAGCAGGCAGAAGAGAACGTTATTGTGCTTATGGACACAGCAGCTCCCTGGCTCCGAGAGAGCGAGCAGGCAGTTTGTAGGCACTAGAAGATTTCTGTGACGCGGTTGTAGGTAAATGAACGAGACCAAGTAGCCTATTGGGTCAGCCCATTGACTGCACCTGCTGGCCAGTCCAAAGCCAGGCGGCTTCGAACCAAGGTCAGGCCAGGGTCTCTTGGCCGACAGAACCCAACGCTGAGCCCCCTGGAGGGGGGAGAGGGACATGGGGCTGAAAGGGAGTTAGTGGTGGTGGGGGTTGGGGGCAGGGGTGGGGTGGGACTGGGGCCTAGCACCTCTCCTCGCTCCCCTCGATGCTTCTTGGAAGAGTGAGAGAGATCGCTCTAGATCCCAGGTCTGAGTGTGCTGAGCCAGGCCACCGGGCTGTGTCCCCCCCCCCCCCCCCCCCCCCCCCCGGGGGGTTGGCTTTCTGGGCAGAGGAGGCCCACCCCCACGTCCTACAGGGGGGACGAGGGAGGGGAGCCGCCCAGGGCCAGAGGCAGGCTCTGCGCCCCGCCCCGCCCCGCCCCGCCCCGCCTGGCGGCCCCGCCCCGCCCCGCCCCGCCAGTCACACGGTCACTTCCGTCTTGCTGGCTGTGTAGCAGGTGTGGTGACCGGGGATATAGTGCAGCTGTTCCACCGTGTTGTGCCTGCGGGTGGCGAAGGCCTGACGCTTGGCGGCCGTCTGGCTCTTGCCCAGAGTGGCATAGGAGTTACTGGAGGCACTGGGATGGGAGTGCATCTTGGTCATGCGGTACCGGTCCAGCACGGGCGTGGACACAAAGACGTCCGTGTGCGAGATGGCCCGCGACAGGGACTGCTCAGGGAAGGCCGTCCGCTCCGGGGACAGCAGCGGGTCCTGGGAGTGCAGGCGCTCGGTGGACAGCAGCTGCTCGTCGGACAGGATGCGGTCGTAGGGCAAGCCGAAGTCGTCGGGCAGGCCCCGCTCCGGGGACAGAACCCTGTCCTGGGACATGGCCCGGATGGGCCGGCGGGGTCGCTCTCGAGGTAAGGGCTTCTGTTGGGACATCTGGATGACGTTGAGGGGGAGGGTGCCGCGGGCAGCCAGGTCCGGCAGGTGCCGCCTCCTCATGTAATACTCGTCAGCCTCTTTGTCAGCTGGGGGGAGAGGGGGAGGGAGAGAGAGGGAGAGAAGTCAGCTGGGGTGACACTGACAGGGCAGCCAGGGCTGAACCAGGACCCCACAGCCCAGACAGGTGGAGGAGAGCTTCTCCACTGAATGTGCAAACGCAGTCGGGGGGCTTGTGAAATGCAGATTCTGATTCAGACCTCCTGGCCCAGGGTGGACCTGGGAGTCTCTCTCACTGGCTCCCAGGCAATGCTGATGCCCCTGGTCCAGGACCCCCCTGAGTATCCAGGGGTACATGAAGGTCCCCCGGGAGCTCGGGGCAGAGTTGCTGGCACGGCCAAGCCCCTGAGATCCTGCTCCGGTGCTGGAAACAGGTCCGGAAACAGGACGGCTCTGGCTGAAACACTCAAGGAAGCAGTTGGTGGCCTTCTGATGAGGTTCAGAGCCTCTCTCCAAGGAAGCTGGGTTGCTATAGGGAAGTAAGATGCTCCAACCAGGAGGCACTCGTGAACATGCTTAGCTGGTAACTTAGGAACATAGTAACACCTTCTCTGAGTAACAGCCAGCGTCTAGGAAGCCAACACACCGGCCTCCAGCCCCACATGTGCACAGAATCAAGCCGACACCTACTTCGACTGTGCCCACAACATGAGCAGGCCAGGACCATCCTCTATGTGCATCTCATTCAATGCTCCACCCTTCTCTCCATCCAGGAGGCCCTCCCATGCTCACAGGGACTGCTATACCCTTGAACTTAACGCAGGACACACATAAGCCTGCTTTGCCCCAAATTTCAGGAATGAGGCTTCCTAGGGTTTTCCAAATCTCTGCAGAATGTGGGAACGCTGACTGTTCCACTGTTTGCCCAGAGGGTCCCGGATGGGTAGATCCTTCCTCCCTCTTCCCCGCCATTCATCAGATTCCTCGGATCATTAGGGATCCCCACTTCTAGCCATAGAAGTTCACCATTCTACCTTGGAGGTGGCTGATGTAGGTAGACCCACGGGATGAATTTCATCAGGGTAGGTTACCCCGTAGCGTCAAGCAAAGGCTCAGCCCCACAGTTGGGTGGTCATGAAAATAGCCCCATGGGGACATGGAGGCAGAAGGTCCAAGGGGCAGAAGCTAGGAAAGAAGAGCTCTCCTGCTGTGTACCTTCTTGGCATTGTAAAGGGTCTTAATGGGTCTTCAGCCCACCCATGTCCAGAGGCTCCTTAGACTCACATGGCCTCACTCTTTATTCTTGGAACTCCACACCTGTCCCCTCAGGTGTAGGGCAAGAGAGACAAACACAGGAGGATGTCACAGAGGTTGCAGGGGCAGACCCCAAGCCCGAGAAAACCCACTTACTTAGCCTCTTCAAGGATGAGTACTTGCTAGGGTGGGTCTTCACTGCAGACTCATAGGATGGGGGCAGGTGGGCCAAGTTCTGGAAGGAGCGGGAGAAGGAGAGGTCATAGGGCTCGGTGGCCGATGTCAGGATGTTGTTCATCCGTGGCTTCTCTGCAAAAGAAGGGAGGGGTGCATGGCATTAGGGAGGACAGAGGGCAGGTAGGAGGGGAGGGTCCAGGTTCTGTCTCTCACTCCTCATCCTGCTTTCCTGGTCCCCTGTGCTAGGACACGGGTTGCTGGTGACTCAGTTTCCCTCATGCCCAGTTCCAGTTGTCTACAAGCCTGGGGGCAGGTTCTGCTTTAGCTGTCAGTGGCCATGCTGGTGGCTTGCCCTTACTTGAATGGCAAACTCCTTCTCCCCATGTATGTCTGATGAAAACATAAGCCTGATAGAGCTGGGGGGGGGGGTCATAAAATTGTCTACTTTGGTGTGAAAGTTCTGTCCTTTCCCTCATAGCTCTCAGGCTCAGAAAAATCTGAATTTGAAAGAGGTGGAGTGACTGGTCTTGTCCACATATCCATGGAACTGGGTCCAGGACCCCAACTCCACCAAGACTCTATCCCACACGGTCCATGATGTCATTCCATCCCTCACATCACCCCTTCTGCCTTGGGCCTCCCCAAGCCCTGCACCCAACAGGCCACTGTGAGCTACAAAGCTATTTCCTCCTCCTCTAGTACCTCACCTAAGGCCCCCTTGGCTATCTCTGAGCCATTGGAGGAAAGAATGTAGGCAAAATGCTTAGCACATCATTCCCCTTTCCTCCCTCCTTCCCTTGAGACAGAGCCTTGAGATTCCAAACTCTGAAGAGACAGAAGGAAGTGTGTTCAATGCTAGACCGGAGAGGGGGTGGGGAACGGGAGGAGGAATGGAAGAGAAGATGAGCAGGCGATGAGGTGGATGACTAATGAGGTGAATGAGCTGAGCTGGGCTCTGTGGTTGGGGGGAGAGAGAAGATGCAGGTATGGGTGAGGGAGTGGTTGTGAAGGAAGGAAGCAAGCATGCCTTGGTGCTTGACGGACTTGCTGTGCCTCAGCAGGAAGTCAACAGTGGTACCATTCCCCAAAATGAGGTAGGCAGGTGGCTCTGTCATTGTCCCTCTATCCTCTATGGTTTGGGACCCCCAAGAAGGGCCAGGCTTTGGCTTCCCCCTGCCTCTTGGCAAAGAGAGTGCCGAACTATGGAAGTCAGGAATTCTGTGAAGTGGGGGGCAAAGAGGAGCACCTGCTAGGCTTGGTCCAAGGGCAGCCTCACTCCAGGGAACTCCCAGCTTCTCTATTCTTCCTGGCTTCACTGGTCCCCCCAAACACTGGGGATGGAGCCAGGGGAGCCCAGCCAATGAGCTGGTGTTCTTGCCAGCTCAGTACATATGTGAGGGGGTGAGGGATGCTCTACATCCCCGAGAGATCAGAACGTGCTGTGCAGAAAGAGCCTCCCTGGTATGGATCGGGATGGATGCCAGGAAGTGGAGTGGGCAGGAAGCTGGGAGCACTGCTATCCAGAGCTGGGTAACAGCCACTGGTCCCCTAGCTCTCCTTTCTTCACTTTCGGTGATGCTGGAGAAGAATAAACTTCCCTCTGCCTCTTGGCATCATACTCCCACTGAGGGCATAGCTCAGCTCACCCACTTCCAAATGCAACATTTCTGGATGCTCTTCCCATCAGCCCCGCTGTTCTCCAACTCACGCTGCTGAGCTAAGGCCAGCTCTTCTTTGTCTTCTGTCTCCGCCATGATTACCCCTGCCCCCTTGCTTATGCTCTCTTTCCTATTGCAATGCCCTTCCTTACTCATCCTCTGTCCAAATTCTCTCTTTGCTCAAGACTCCTTGCTATGGCGATGTCACATCTTTTCAGCCCACAGTGATATCTGGTCTTCAAGCCCCTATTGCTTTTCCAGGCAATCCCACCCAGTTTAGTTGTCTATGTGATCTCTGATCAGTTGACTTGAGCTGGTCTTGTTGATCACCAAAGATGGCAATGTCCTTGACAGCAGAAATCTTGCTTTCCAATTTGATGCCTTCATAGTGTTTGGCCCCAGATCAGGATCCAACTAATGCTCTTTGGTTAATCAAGTTGACACAGGCCATCTTCCCCTTTGATAGCCAGTCTGCCAGCTCCTGGGGGAAAGTGTAGCCTCCAAGGAAGAAATGCAGAGAAAACCCTGCTCCTACCAGGCTGTGAGCTGCTCAAGGGCAAGGACCAGATCTACCTACCCTTGCCCCCTTCTACCAGGTGGAAAAAGAAAAGACCGGGAGAGGAGCAGGGAAGAATGGCTCCTCCTTCTGTCCTCAGGAGGCTGTGCTTGTGTTGGCTCCTTCTGGAGAAAACCAGTTCCTACTTATCCTTCCAGAATGTTCAGGAGTGAGTGGAGCACTCCTCGCTTGCCTTTTCTGGCTCCTCTTCCTACAGCTGTGTCATCACCATGGGCATCCCCCAGGCTCTCTGCTTCTGCCTTCTGCTTTTCTCATTCAGTCTTCTCTGCACAGGCTGCCCCCACTCCCAGGCCGTCTGTTCCTGCTTCCAAAGCATAACTACATATTCAGCTGTAACCTGCCTCCAGACTGCATCTCTGCATTTCTAGCTGCCTGCTGAATCATTTTTCTTGACTATCCTATGGTTCTCTCCAGCTTCAGATGTCCAGATCCAAATTCGCCATCAACAGCTTCATCTCCCCTACACACAGGCTGCTTTCTTGCCTCTCCAGATTGCATTACTAAAAACCCCCACTCTTCTAATTGAGCATAGCTCACCGTTTTACTCACAGTTGACTCTTGTCAGCCAAATTCAGTGAGTAAGTTTTCTCGATTCCTTCTCCATCGTGTTTCCTATCTGAACCCTTCTGTCTTTTCCCACTGTCCACATCGCCCCTGGGACCTGCTCTTAACTGATCTCTCTAATGTCTTCCAGTTCTGGTTTTTTCCTAGACCCCACAACCTGAAACAGCTTATTAAACTATTGCTTTCATCACGCATTTCCACCAGGAGCCTAGCCCTAGAGGGGGACATCAAAATAGTCCAGTTCTAGCCTCCTAATTATAATGCTCAACACCTCAGGGCTGACGCAGAGCATAATCTCACAGGAGGGTGGTAGGTCTCTCTGCCAAGCGAGCTGCAGATTTTATCTTTGTTTTGAGTTTCTCTCTCACTAAAATTTAATGATGTTTTCACTCCTTCAGAGCAAAGACAGAGGAATGACTGATAGTTCATAATTTACATGTCTGTCTTATGTCCTACCAAGTTTTGAGCGGGTGCCCAAAATAGTTTTTCTCTGCCGTTCCAGATGTTATGTTGCAACCTGGCAGGAGGAAGTGTTAAAAAGGAAACTTGGTTTTGTAAACCTCTGGGGCTGTCTGCACACTCCTGTGCTCTACAACCTTCATCTTCCTCCCCTGCCCAGGGGCTAATGCTCAGGTCACCCAGTCTGGTTTTGAGTGTTAGCAAATCTTACTTGGTTTGGGGTGGATTGATAGGGTTTATATGCCAAGTCCCATGCCATTAGTAAATGGTACCACAAGCAGCCTGGGGCCAAGGAGAGTGCTCACTCCTTGCTGTGGACATATGGAATTGATGACCGCAAGAAGTGATCTAGATTGCACATGAGAATGGGCTAAGAGAGGGTCTCACTCCTTCCCTTTCATGGTGGAAGGTCTCTCCAGTTTCAGAGACAGGACACGAGGGGGTCAATGGTGTAAGGGTGGGACTGAGCCATCGTGGGCTCCTTACACCTCCTGAGCATCAGTGAGTCATGACCATATGTCTGATGCCTGATGGGCATCAGTAGTCAGGGTGGAACCACTCGGAATGGGGATGGAATACGGAGCGCTCACAGCCATCTCTCACCATGTGTAGGGGTCTGGGCAGCACTGCTTAAAATCGGATGGTTATACTGATGATCACCTGGAAATCATAGAAAAGAGATGTTTAAAGAAGAGTTCAGGCATTCCATTTTTTCTCCCGCACAATAGCACCTCTCTTGACATCTAATGTGCTTCTCTGAGTCCAAGGATGCCCTTCTGAAGCCTGATGCCCTGGAAAAGTGAGGGCAGAAGGCGGTGTGTTAGGCGCAAAGAACCTTCCTCTGCTGTTTGTGTCTCTCTCCTTCTGCACCAAGACGTCCGCTGTCACCATGGAGACCCACCCACATCTGTGGATCTGGCTGACTGGCAACAGAGGTTTGTTGGGGTGGAGGTGGGTGGAGGAGAAGGATGGATGGAGACTAAGGGCCATTTGGCAAGTATACACACATGGGGTGGGGAACCGGGCAGGGGAAGGAGATCCTTTTTGGGGGGGAACGGGTGTTTTAGGGTGTGGCTAGCCAGGAAGAGGATTCCCTAACTTAAGGTGCTTATACTTTTACGGGGCTTTGATTCATCCTGACTCTTTATACACAGGTGTCTGGGTGTATCCTCGGATGGGACAAGCTGACGTGAACTGTCCACTGCTTGGGATCAGGAGTCCTGGGTTCTAGGCTCTGTCCTGCCTCTACATGACACAGCCCAACATTTCCAAAGCATTTCTTTTTATTATAAATGGCAAAGTCCACATGGATTGAACAAGTCACAAAATTAATAGGGTCCCAGTTGCCAAAGCGCAGAGTTCAAGGCATTCTAAGGGCTTCTGAAACTGAATGCAGCTGTGGTTTTTGCCACGAAAGAATACTTCATCCCTATGTTATTACTTTAATTCAACATTGTATTTTTGCCTCTAATTTCAACTAAAGCAAGGGGGGAAGGAGGCATGAAGTCTTTGCTTTAGTTTTTCTAAACCATGGTTTACAGCCATGCCATCATCTTGGGGCTAGAAGATCTGCTTCTGTTTCCTTTCATCTTGCTATTGAAACCATCTTTTCTGCCCCTCGCATCCTAGCCTCTGGCTGCTCACTATTCAGCTTCCTCACCAGACCCCTTCACCTCTTGTATTCCCGACATACTGATGCTTCATGAAGGCTCTATCTTCTTGCACAAACTGATAGTTCTCAAATACACCTCTTGTTGAAGGTCCATCTGGTCTGGTCTGTAGGGTTCGATTCTAAACAGCTTACAGACATGCCCTCGAAATTCCTGCCCTTATTCCAAACCACTGTGTCCCAAAGTGAGCTGAGCCTTCTCATCATTTTATTGTCCCATGGTCAAGCTTCTGTCTGTCCGTGGCACTAATGTTCTATGGGCTTGCAAGCCCCAGTCATGGTCCATCATTTCCCTCCCTTCATTCTCCCCAAATCCTGTTCCTATAGCCACCTCCAAAATCCAGGCCCATAATATATCTTTTTGTCCAGATTCCTCTTAGCTCTAGACCCTGGCCATTTCTAAGACAAATCATCCTGGGTACTCCTACTAGACAAAAACTCCCCTACTAACAGAATCATGACATCGTTCCTTTGGTTCAGACTAGACTCTTTAAGTAGTCATGGACATTATCCAAAGGGGATGTGGGTTTGGGCAGCAAGCTAGAATTTCTCACATAATGGTATTCTTCCCTCCTAAGACCGAATATTAAGTTATATCCAGGGAAAAGACCATTTGCCAAAGGTTGAATTAATGCTACACCGGACCTGGATTTAAGCAAGAGGAGAGAATCCAGGAAGGGAGATAAAGGATAATTTTTTTTTTCCCTTTTTGTTTGTCCTCCAGAGGCAAGGAGAAAACCAGTTTCATTGCTCCTGTTGTTGTTATTTTTTGGTTTATTTGTTTTTAGGCAATATGGCAGCATTAGAGACAGCTGTAAAAAATGGAAGAGCCCAGTGGAAGGATGGTGAGTGGCAGTTAGACAGAAACACTCTTAATCTTCCATATTAGAGTCTAGGTGCCACTGAGGAAAGGGACATCAATTCAGTTCAGTTAATAATTCCTGGTCACCAGTTGTGCTCTGTGCTTTGTGCTAAACACATCCACCTACATTTTTGAGAATGAATATTCAGACCGATTTTGATTTGTATATATGTTATTGGCCTACCCATTTCCAAACTGTAAAAAAACCTCTTTAAATGTCTTCTTTGAGGTAGTCCTTATCATTTTTCTTTACAGATGCATTTGCAAGCAGGATAAATGTCTTGCATTTAGATATCTTGTTTACAAGTGCAATGCTTTTCCTTTTGTTTGAATCACACTTCAAATGTTTTGCTAACATTTAATTAAGGGAAGAAATTTAAAGCATAAAGGAGAAAATTAAAACTGTCTTAAAATAACCACGATGACACTTTGTTATATTTCCTTTTCTTTCTCTCCCCCTGGAAATTACTATGTGTATGTTTACATTCAGACACACACACAGTATTACAATGAATTACCTTTTGCATTTGTCATTTTGCACAAGTGCGAATCAGCTTTCAGCTCTTAAGATGCAGAAAAATACAGATAAGTACGATGATTTGATCCTCACATTTGTGCAAAATAACAAATGTGTGAGGTTATTCATTGCAACATTTTTATAGTTTTTATAAAACTATAATAAACTAAAATTTATAAAAATTTATAAAATTTTGTAGCAAAGAAAAGGAAAAAAGAAGGAACCTAAATGTTCATAGGCATATGTACATATACACGCACAGATAAATATGCATAGATTCCACAGATGCAAGCGTCTCAAATATACTACTTTTAATATGTTTCCTTTATACTTAATGGACAACGTATCTTGAATGTATTTTCACATTTTGAAATATTCCTTGAAATATTTTATATGGGTTCACAATAGTCCTTTCTATAGAATACTCTATAGTACACATCCATAATGTAAGCATTAAATTATATAATTTAAGCCATTCATCTCTACCTGGGAATTCCCTTAATTTGATTTTGGTGTCGTATTATTTCATTACAACATTGGATTCTATTTGCATATATTTTATTTATAAATTTTTAAAAATATTTATTTATTTATTTTAGAGAGAGTGAGACAGTGAGTGGGGGGAGGGACAGAGAGAGAATCTCAAGCAGACTACCCCCTGCTGAGCACAGAGCCCGACACAGGGCTCAATCTCACCACCCTGAGATCACCACCTGAGCCAAAACAAGGAGTCTGACACCTAACTGACTGTGCCACCCAGGCACCCTTTGCATATATTTATTTAATTCATATATATTCATAAAGAAAGTTTGTCTTTTTTTTGCTAAGATATCAAGCGTGTGCATCAAGATAATGATTTCGTTGAGTTAGGTGAATAGCATTCAAATTTTCTGTGTGCCCTGAAACTATTAATATAGCACATGAGATACCTGTTCTTCGGAAGTTTGGAGGAATACAATAATAAATAATGTCTAGTGTCTTTTGGGGAGTTTTTGTTAGTACCGTATAGGGGGCTGACTTAGTATTTCATTGACTGCACAACAAAAAATTTGGGAGATGGATGTTGTTATAATCACCAATTTAGAGCTAGGGAAACTGAGGTTTGGAGAGGTCAGTAATTGGCCCAACAGGTGAAGCTGGGGATGCAAACCCAGGCAGGCTGGCATGAAAGCCCCCATCCTTAACCATTATGTGCAGTGCTTCTCACACTTGGCAACATTTTCTTTACATATTAATCCATTCAGTTTTCCAACTCTAAATTCAACTTGTAGTTTCTATTTTTCCTAAATATATCCACTGGAACTTTGTAACTTTTTTAGCTTAAAACTATAACATTCCTCAAAAAAAAAAAAAAAAAGCCCTCTCTATATGAAATTCTAAATCTTTTCTTATTCTTAGTTTTCTGTGTTAAAATTTTCTGGATCAGCAATTTTTTCGTATTATTATTCTTTTTCCAAGAACTACCCCTTATACATATGTATTCTTTGTTTTGTCTTCAAATCTTATTTTATGCTTTTGGACTTGTTCATTTCTGCCCTCCTAATTTTCCTTGGTTTGGGTTGCTTTTGTTTTCTCATTTCTGGGCTCAAATCTTTGGTCTATTTACTTTTCCTCTTTTCTGTTAATAATATAAGGTTTTTAGCTCTGATTTCATCTCTGACACCTTCTCGTCAATGTTCTTATTGTTGCAATGTCCTAAATGATCTGTAATTGCAGCCTTGGTTTTCCCTCTGACCCAAGAGTTCTTTAGTAGAGTGTTGTTACATTTTGAAGTGTTTGGGTGTGCTGGTTTGAGCTTTGGCCCTTAATTTTCTGTCTCATTGTATCATGGTCTTTGGGGAATTTATTGAGATTTCCTTTATGGGCTACTATACAATCGATTTTTATAAATGTTTCATGAGTACTTAGAGAAAAGGTATATTTTCTTTTTGGAGGGTACATAATGGGCATATATTTATTCAATCAAACACATGAAATACATCATTCAGTTCTCCTCCATCCTAATTCATTCGTTGCCTACTTGTTCTGTCAGAGATGGAGGGACGTGTATTAGGATCTCCCACTATGTGTTCCTGTCATTTTCTCTTGGTATTTGTCATGGAATTGCTTTTATGTATTCCCTAGCAACATCATTCAGCACAAAAAGGCTCATGGTACTTATGTCTTTTTTGTGGCTGCCCTCTTTATCAACATTAAATAACCCTTTCTGTCCTACTTAATGCCTTTTCTTGTCTTTAAGTCCTCTTGATCTGATATTTATATTACCAACCCAGTTTTCCTTTTGTTTGCATTTGCCTGATAAACTTTGCCTATCCTTTTACATCTAACCTTTCTGTGTCATGTTGTTTTATGCTTGTCTCTTGACAGAGCACACAGTTTTTAAAGAAAATCTACCTTATGTGCTTTGGCACTTTCTGGATTGCCTTGATAGCTAGAAGCAAGTCCTCCTGCTCAGGAAACTGTCCTCCCTTCTTTAAAAAAAAAAAAAAAGATTTATGTATTTATTTTAGAGAGAGAGAGGGCAAGAGCGAGTGGTGGGGAGGGGCAGAGGAAGAGGGAAAGAGAGAATCCTCAAACAGACCCCCCACTGAGTGCAGAGCCTGACTCAGGGCTCGATCTCAGGACCCTGAGATCATGACCTGAGCCAAAACCAAGAGTCGGACGCTTAATGGACTGACACATCCAGGTGCCCCAAACTGTCCTCCCTTCTATTGTGGCCCCCCACCTCGTGGCTATAGTTGTATGTGACATGACCCTGCTCCCCTTAATATAGGCCAAACTCTAGGTCATGGCTGATTTGACAAGGTGTGAATACCACACTCAGCCTGGGCCAGTTAGAGCTCCTTTTCCAGAAATGAGGAATTATAAGAGAGGTTTGGTCTCTCTGCATGGTTGGATCCATGACATGTAAACTATGTAGCTATGGGGCAGTCCTGTAGATTTGGAAGAGAGAAGGTCAGCCTTTAGAGACCGTGGCACATTATATTTTATAAAAACAGCCACAGTTATAGTTCTAGTCCCACATGTTCTCCCAGAACATTCCCACTCCAACATTAGAGGGAGTATCCTCTCCACCTCCTTGAAACTGTAGGGCTTTGGTGACTGCCACAGTGAGCATAGTGCAACAGAAGTAATACTGTTGACTTCCACAGCGAGGTTGCAAAAGGTCATGTGGGTTTCACCTGTTTCTCTTGAGGCACACTCAACCTTGGATCCCATGCTGTAAGGAAGTCCATGCCACATGCGAAGCCTACAGGTAAGGGCTGGAAGCTCCAGCTAAGATATCTGTCCACAACCAACATCAACCGGCAGATGTGTGAGTGAGGAAGACTTCACATGACTCCAGCCCCCAGCCTTCCAGCTGCCCAAGCTGAAACAAGTAGACCCACTGAGCCCTGCCCCAATCACAGATTTATAAGAAAAAGAAATGTTGCCTTCATGGTATCATTTTCTACCACGAAGATTTTTATTTTGAGATAATTATAGATTCACACGCAACTAGAAGAAAGACTACAGATATCTTGTATAACCTTTAGCCAACTTCCCCAGTGGTAACACCTTACAAAACCATAGATTGTATCAAAACCAGAATACTGACATTGAGTCAGTCAGGGTGCAGAACATTTCCATCACTAGGAGGATTCTTCCTGTGGCCCTTGTATAGCCACACCCACTTCCTTCCTGTACCCACCCCTTCATTAAACCCTGGCCACCATTAACCTGTCCATCATTTCTATCACTTTTGTTATTTCAAGAATGTTATATAAATAGAATCATACAGCATGTAACTTTTGGGATTGGATTCTTTCATCAAGCATAATTCACTGGAGACCCACCAGGTTGTTGGTGTATCAATAGCTCATTACTTTTTATTGCAGTGAATATTCTATGATCTGGGTGTACCACAGCTTAACTATTCATCTTCTGAAGGACATCTGGGTTCTCAGTTTTGTTATATTATGAATAGTTACTATAAACATTCACGTGCAGGTTTTTGTCAACATGTCTTAATTTTCTAGGATAAATGCCCAGGAACACAACTGCTGGATTGTGTGGTAGTTTATGTTTAATCTTTTAAAGAATCTGCCAAACTGTCCTCCAGAGTGGCTGTGCTGTTTTACATTCCCATTAGCAACAAATGAGTGGTCCAGTTTCTCCACATCTTTGTGAGCAATTGGTGTTGTCACTATTTTTTATTTTAGCCATTTTTAGTTAGCTATGATAGCTGTGTAGTGATATCTCATTGTGGCTATAATTTGCATTTCCCTAATGGCTAATGATGTTAAACATCTTTTCATGGGCTTATTTTTCATCTGTATATCTTTTTCAGTGAAATGTCTCTTAATTACTTTTGCCCATTTGTAATCAGATTGTTTGCATTTTTCCTATTAAATGTTGAGAGTTCTTTTTATATCCTAGATAATAGTTACTTATAGAATATATGGTTTGTAAATATTTCCTCCCAGACTGTAGCCTGTCTTGTCATCCTTTTAACAGAGCCTTTTGTGGAACAAAAGTTTTAATTTTGATGAAGTCCAATTTATCAATTTTTTATCTTATAGACTGTGCTTTTGGTGTCAAGTCCAAAACTTTTTTCTAAGCCCTAAGTCCTGAAGATTTTTAATTTTCTCCTGTTTTTTTTCCCTAGATATTTTATGTTTTACATTTAAGTCCATGATCCATTTCAAGTTTTGTTTGTTTGTTTGTTTTGTTTTTTAAAGAGAGAATTGGCGGGGAGGGGCAGAGGGAGATGGAGTGAGAGAATCCTAAGCAGGCTTCATGCCCAGAGCAGAGCCTGACATGGGGCTTGATCTCATGACCCTGAGATCATGACCTGAGCTGAAATCAAGAGTCTGATGCTTAATCAACTGAGCTACCCAGGCGCCCCATTTTGAGTTAATTTTTATACAAAGTATGAGACTTAGGTTTAAGTTGAGAGCTTTTTTCCCCCCTTCCTTTCTTTCTTTCTTTCTGATGGCCAATTACTTTAGCATCATTTCTTGAAAAGGCTCTCTTTCCTCCATCTAGTTGCTTTTACATATTTGTTAAAAAAAAGTTGGATATATTTGTTTGAATCTATTTCTGGGTTTTCTATTCTGTTCCATTGATCTACATGTCCTTTCTCTGCCAATACTAAATAATCTTTCTGTTTTTGTTTTTCAGGAACAGTCTTTTGTTTTTATTGAAGTATAGTTGACACACAATGGTACATTAGTTTTCGGTGTACAACATAGTGATTTGACAAGTCTATATGTTATGCTGTGCTCACCACAAGTGTAACTCCCATCTGCACCATACAACACTATCACAATACCATTGACTATATTCCCTATGAATACAAAGTCTTGATTAACGTAGCCATATATTTCTTGAAATTGAGTAGTCTGATCTCTCCCAGCTTATTTCTCCTTTTAACAATTATTTTATCTACTCTAGTTCCTTTTTCACTCCATATAAATTTTAGAATAATATTGATTATACCTACAAAGACTCTTGTGAGGACATTGATAGGAATTTTGTTAAAGCTGTATATTATTTTGGGAGAATTGATATGCTTACTCTTTTGAGTCTTTCAATCCATGAGCATGGTATGCCTGTCTATTACATGGTGTCATTTAAATTCCTTTGACAATTTTACTATATCTTAAAAGTTATTTTCTTAGTGATTGCTGTAGGGATTACAATACGCACCTTCACTTATTACAATCTTCAGGACTAACTTACTCCCAGTAGCACATGGAAACTTTGCTCCAATATTACTCCAACGAACCTCCCTCCCTTATGCTGTCATTGTATCTGTCTATCATCTATCTATCTATTTATCTACCTATCATCTATCTATCCAATACTCTGGATATTGACCAAAAAGCATACAATAATCTGAGAAGCACCTGTACTTGAAGAACTGCCAAACTTCAGGTAGGAAAAGTGAGAGTTTCTGACATTCCTCTTTATACATGTATACATATATTATACCCAATGATCAGTATTAAAATTATTGATATATACAATTTTATGTCTTTTCAAAAAGTTAAGAGAGGAAATGAGAAAAGTGTGTACAGAGTTTCTTACATTAACCATGCAGTGATCATTTCCAGTGTTTCTCATTTCTTTCGGTGAATGTGAATTACTGTCAGGTGTACACTTGTTTTCAGCCTGTGACGTTTCTTTAATATTTCTTGTCAGTCAGGTCTGCTACCAGAGAACTTTCTTAGTCTTTGTTTACCTGAGAATGTCTTCATTCCACCTTCACTTTTGAAGGTTAATTTTGCTGTTACAGAATTCTTGGCTGATGGGTATTTTCAGCACTTCGAATGGGGCTTCCCATCTGTCTCTGGCCTCCCTTACTGTAGATGAGAAGTCAGCCGTTAATTGTATTGGTTCTTTTCCATATGCGGTGAGAGGGCAGGGGTGTCACCTAACATCCCAAATCTGGTGAGTCCCTTCTGACTCGCACAGCTGCCAGTACTCACAGCTGGCCCCATCTTGGCAGAACCTCTGTGCTGACTGATCTGGGGGGAAGCTGGGAGAAGCCCCAAGACTGTCATAAACTCTCCACTCCTACCTTAAGTTCAGCAGTTTTTCAAGCATAAATGCTTCTCAGATGTTGTAAGCTTTTTGGTTAATTGTCCAGGGGACTGAAGTGGCTGTTTTTATCAATTCTGTCCAGATTTGTAGTTGCTTTATGGGGACAGGATTTGCTCATGGTCTCACTGGGCCCCGGCCAGCTTCACCCAGGTGCTTGGCACACCCTCCCCAGCTCCCTGTTTCTCAACCAGGCTGGTGGAGTCTCCCAAGTAGCCTGGAGACCTCAGTGCTCAGCCAAAGAGACGCAGGGCAGAGATCAGGAAGAAAGGAGAGTCGGACTGGGTCCTTAGTCTCTGGGGAGCTTAAAGGTGCTTTTAAGCCTTTCGGTATCAGTAAAATCCCCAGTACATTTTGGGCCAAACATTATGTATCCAGGGATAATGAGACCTGTGTCCAGATCTCATACACATTCACACACTTTAATAGACTATTTGCTGGGAGAAGTCATTTGGTACAGAAGACACTTCCTAGGAGCACCTGATGGTTTCCAAAGTTCCTTTACCCTGAGGTAAAGGGAATTACTTGTTGCTATAAATGGAGATATTTTCAGAAATAAAGAGGAAGATTCCACAAGGGGCTTTTCCCCAGCCTTGCCTTAAGTGCAAGTTCAATGGCTCTCCACCTCCTCTGGGTAGGGGAGGGGGCAATGATGATCCCATGTGAAGACCATCTTGTGCTCACATCAGAGCAGGCGCTCAGGAGTACCTCTAGAACAGTGTTTCTGAAACTGGCTCCAGGAAATCTTATGGATTCCTTGGAGGTACCTCAAGGGCTCCTACTTAAGAATAGAGTGTAGGGGCACCTGGGTGGCTCAGTCGGTTATGTGTCTGCCTTCGGCTCGGGTCATGATCCCAGGGTCCTGGGACTGAGCCCTGCATTGGACTCCTTGCTCAGTGGGGAGTCTGCTTCTCCCTCTCCCTCTGCCCCTCCCCCTGCTTGTGCTCTCTCTCACACTCTCTCTCACATAAATAAAATCTTAAAAAAAAAAAAAATAGAGTCTAGTGGGCAGTGTTTTAGCCCTGCCCACCCACCTCCACTCCTCTACCCCCAACCCTTGCCCCACTCAGAGCAGCTTGGTTTCCATCTGTCTCCCATATTGGTCTTCTACCTAAGATTTCATTTGAAGAAACAGTTGTAGTGTTTATAAGTATAAAATCTACTGGTCAAGTTTGGCTACTTCATTTTGCAGGTGAAAAAAAGAGGCCCAGAGAAGTGAAGTGACCTGCCCAACATCACGAAATTGGTGGCAAAGAAAGGAGTAGGTCTTAGGTTGTATTTTTTTCACAACCCATCATTATCTGAAAGCTTGTGGGTTATTTAAAAAGTCTCTCGTGTTCTCCAGCAGAGGTTCCCAGGAGCTGTGCATTTACTGGTGGCTCTGCCCCTCTTTGCTAGCTGCACTTGGCTGTCAGTGTATATCTGGCTTCCCTGAAATACATACTCTGCATTCTGAGGGTGGGGAGAGAATGAAGAGTGGTTCTGGATCAAAGAAGCTTTGGAGTCTACATACCTCATCTTTCCTCTTGGATATTCACTGGGTGTGTTAAAGGGAGATGAGAAGTCTAGTCCTAAATCATCCACCTTATTAGTTACTTGACCTAGAGAATTTTTTTTTCACCTAACACAATTAGGGTGCTGACAGGAAACAGATACACATCCAGTTGGGTATTTTAGGGGGACTTTAATAAGGGACCATTTGCAAAGATGTGAGTAGAATGTAGGGAACCCATAAGGAATAGCACAGTGCCTTGGGGCAAGTAAGAGTGGGGGGTTTTATTCAAACTGGGTCTGAGTAGTGAAAGAAGGAAGTGGCTTCTGGAACGCAAAGCAGGAGGGAGCTGTTTGGACTGGGCTCCCTGAGCTTTGGTTGAGGGCTACAGCCAGGGCCCCGTGAATGGACTGGGAGGTAAGGTAGGAAATAGGTACCCCCTCATCACTCTCCTCCATTCCTTTCTCTTTCCAGGACTCCCCATTTACCAAAGCCAACTAACATCCACTGAGCAAGGTAGCCCCACAAAGCAATCCATAAAGGTTAGCACCCAGGATGCTGAGTAGGGTAGGGAGTCGATATGGAGGATCGAATAGAAAAACTGTCTGGCGCAGACTTATTAACACACTCTGACAAATGCGATTGTGGTTAATTCTGAAGATGGTCTTTGGGGGTTTGGGCAGATGGTGTTCTAGGCAATGGGTGGAGTTTTGGGGTGTGTGGGCAGGTAGGTGTTGATGCAGAAGGGAGGAAGGCAAGATTTGTGATGTACAAAGACTAGGAAGGCTAATGATCCCAAGATTTTGCCTGGAGCTCCTCTCCACCGTGCAATGCATATGGTCTGCTAGATTTGGCATCCCTGTCTGTCCCTGGACTTATCAACCCATCGCATCTCCACTCCCTCAATCACCTGTCTCCCCCTCCCTCTCTCCCTTCAGGAAGTCCTAGGCCTTGGCACAGTGCCGAGCCAGGGCCATCAGCCTCCTGATGGATTGAGCTGGATAACATAACAATTAATTAGCGCTCAGGACTCATCGATCGATGTGCTGACAAGACTATAAAGTGATGAAACAATCTAGATTCATCTGGGTGCCAAGGCTGCTTGAAGGAAGCAGAGAAGTAGGGCGGGGCCCTCCGCCCACTAAGAACATGTGGACCACAAGCAGTTAACAGGTCTCTTAGATTCAGATCGTCCCCCCTCACTTCTGCAGCTGCAAAGGTGCTGGAGCTGACAGCGAGTATCCTCACACCGGGGTCTGGTTTAACTGTTACGGGAGTTGGCCAGTTTTCTCTGCAGAGCCAGTAAATTGTGGGTGTGGGTGTGTGTGCATGCGCTCATGTGCCTGTGGGTTTGCTCCTCTGTGTCTTTGGAAGGGGAGCCAGGGAAAAGGAAGGGTGATAAGGTGTTGGACATCCCTGGGGACAATTCAGTGGCAGATGTAGCCAAAGCAGTTTCTGTTGCAGTGAGTCACAGGAAGGTTGTTGGGTACAGATAATACCCAAAGACATAAACGATGGCTCAATCAATGGGAATCTTGAGACAAAACAAAGAGATACTATGCATATTGGTTCTAGAGTCTCAAGTCTTGGGACCCACCACCACACTCTGGAATTGCTATGATAACCTCCTGATTTCCTCCCAGCCTCCAGCCTCTGTTCCTGTGGATAAGTCTTTCTTAAATGCTAATGTCACCCTTGCCATCAGCTTGCAAATATTGCAAACTACCAATAGGTTAACACTTAGATGCCTTTGGAGCATGCTTTTCGAACGAGTGTCCTGAAGAATCATCAGAAGACCTCATTAAAAACTTCTGGGCCCTTCCCCCATCCCGTGAATGATGGTTTAGGTGATCCGAGACCGGCTCCAGGAATTAGCATTTCATAAGCATCTGAGGTGATACTTCTGCAGCTGGAATCTGGACCACACTCTGAGAAATGCTGTCCAACATCACTGCATTTTCTAAGCTATGCGTGGTCTAGGACCTCTTCATCTCACTGAGCACACCAGCGGCTTCTCTATGATCCGCAACACCCATCACCGCCTCATGCTCTGCTCAGCAACCTCTTCCCACGTGGACTGCTCTTCTTCTCCTTACTTCCCCCCAAACCCTTCCAATCCTTGAAGCTAGAATTCTGGTGTCACTTTCGTCAAGTCATCCTCAGGCCCTTCCATGCACAGTGATATCCTTGACCTTCCGATAACTGATAAATTACTGCCAACATTTGCTTTCGGTGCTTAATCACAGGTAATTTTGCCTTTTTCCTTCTCTCTCTTCTATTTGCTCTTTCAAAGACGATTAAACACTTCTGCGTGGGAGGAGCTTCTCCCCAACTATTAATATGCTGAACGTTTCTGGAGGTGGAGATCAATCACATCTCTTTCCTGTTTACCTTAACAGAATACTCCCTGGGCTGGGCTCCTTGGAGGCGCTTGTGCAGGTTTTTTGGGGGTTTTTTTTGTTTTGTTTTTGAATGATGAATGGATGAGTAAATGAATCAAGTCTTGAGGCAGAAGAAAATGGGCGAGAGGCCATGGTGATGATCCTTGATTGCCTGTCCTACTTTCTATGTTCTTGTTCTTTTTACCCTCTCCTTCACGCTCAGAGTGGCAGATTTTCTGGGCCGGTGGCCAGGTTTGTGGGTTGCAATATTTTAGATGTGTCTGAGTATAAGTGTGTGTGGAGGAGCCAGGCACCTCTCCTTCCCCACCTCAAATCCAGCCCAGGCTTTCACGTCTTCTTGAGGATCAGTAACCCTTCTAATGCAAGACCATCTTTTAAATCTTGGTGGTATGAAGAGGTCAATGTAGGGAGGCAGGTGGGACCCATCACTACACTCTGGAATTGCTATGATAATCTCCTGATTTCCTCCCAGCCTCCAGCCTCTGTTCCTGTGGATAAGTCTTTCTTAAATGCTAATGTCACCCTTGCCATCAGCTTGCAAATATTGCAAACTACCAATAGGTTAACACTTAGATGCCTTTGGAGCATGCTTTTCGAACGAGTGTCCTGAAGAATCATCAGAAGACCTCATTAAAAACTCATAAAAAACGAAGGACACTCGTTTGGAGTGTCAGAAGGTGGGGCTCCTCCCAAGATGACTGGTTGGTTGCCAGTGACATTGGCACAATGCCATTGTGAGGTCATCGATTCCCATGCTCCCGTGGGTTTCCCCTCCTTCTCTAGGTCTTGGTCTTCTCTTGCTTCAGAGGCTTTTTGACTCAGGGTCCCCTGGGTCCTCCCCCTGGGAGTCTGGCTTTGTATGAGCGCCTCTCCCTAGTGGGCCTGCCCTGCTTCCCCACTTCAGGCAAGGATTTTAATTTTCCAGTCTGCCTGGGTTGTCATGCCCACAAAGGAAAACAACGTGTCTTCTGCCAGATTCACTTAAAAAGACAAAACTCTAGGTTTCCCTGGGAGAGCTGCCTGCCACCTGCTGTGATCCCCTTCTTCAGGACAGATGCAGCCCCCATGAGCCCTGAGACATTGGAGCTGTGTTTGGTCTACCAGTGGTTATTGTAATCACCACAAAAGGAGGATTTTCCACCCCTTCTGTTCCAGGGGACTGATCATACTCCTGACAATAAGGACTCAAGCAAATCCCTGAGTGCTATTGAAATCCTACCCGTGGAAAATCAACCTTGGAATGCCCTGGAACTACCTGGGAGTGGGATGGGGCGTGAGTGCCAGGTATGTGATGAGATGGATCTGGGAGATGGTGGGATGGCCTTGGCCTCTGACACTGGGCCAAACTAGCACATCAGGCGGGCTCCTTAAAGGGTTTCAGACATCTGATATTCCCTCAGAAAGGGGAGTGTGGTGAGAGTTTCTGGCAAATCCCAGATTCTCCTCGCCCCCACTCACAGTCACCCCATCCAACGATTGCCCTCCAATAGCGCTTGATCTAGGCACCCAACACATCTACCGGGTGACACAAAGTAGCTCAATATCGCAAAAGGTGACTCCAGTTGAAATAACGAGAACGGAAGGATGATTGATATTTAGAGGGCATGCAGTCTTTTGGGAAACCCCAAAATATCCCAAGTGACAAGTAGCTTACCAGAGGATCTGCATCCATCCTGTAACTACTATGAGCTATGAGTGTATCTGACATAGTATCATATTTTTCTTTAAGAAGTGAAAATTTTGTGTGTGTGATCTGGGTCCATTTTTAACCTTCACATTTGTTCTTTACATTACAATACCAGTTGGAGGACACTCTAAGCCTGGTGCCTGGCCCTAGAAACCGCGCACATTACTATCCCAGCACAAATGGAGTTTTTCTTTTTCTTTTAAAAAAAATTTTTTTTTAAAGATTTTATTTATTTGACAGAGAGAGGCACAGAGAGAGAGGGAACACAAGCAGGGGGAGTGGGAGAGGGAGAAGCAGACTCCCTGCGGAGCAAGGAGCCCGATGCGGGGCTTGATCCCAGGACCCTGGGACTATGACCTGAGCCGAAGGCAGACGCTCAACAACTGAGCCACCCAGGCACCCCTCTTCTTCTTTTTTTAGATTTTTACTTATTTATTTGACTGAGAGAGAGAGCACAAGCAGGGGGGATGAGAGAGGGAGAAGCAGGCTCTCCACTGAGCAGGGAGCCCAACGTGGGGCTTGATCCCAGGACCCTGGGACCATGACCTGAGTCGAAGGCAGATGTTTAACCGACTGAGCCACCCAGGTGCCCCTCAAATGGAGTTTTTCTGTGTTAAGGCAAAGGCAATCATCTTTTTTCTTATCAACTATTATTTCTTGCGTCAGATACTTAACATACTAAGTAATTTACAAGTATCATGGCACTGAAGCCTCACAAAAATTCCATGAGGTCATTCACATTGTATAGATAATACCCAGTTGCCCAAGATCGCACAGGAAGTGAATGGTGAACCTGGATTCAAATTCACAGGTAAAGACTCCAAACACAGTGCCCTTTTGCTAGAATGGGCAAATAGGGATTCTTCCGCGACATCAGAGGGGGATCTTGGTTCTTTGGATTTACACACTGGTAGTGAATGGCTGATACTTGGGAGAAGAATCTCGTGCAATTTCTGATCTACAGGACCTGTTCTTACACCACCCCATGTGCCTCCTGGAAGGCTGTCCCCGACTCAGGCCAGAATAATGCAGCCCTTCCTCGCCCTTGCCTTTCCCCATTGATGGTGATCTTCTGGCTTCCCATTGCAGCCCCTCTGTCATTCACAAAAGAGCCCCATCCGATCAGTGCACGCAGCTCCGCAGAAGCCAGCCCCACTGCTGGGGACACAGACTGGGCATTCAGGCAGGCAGTGCTCTCTTTCTGGGGACCATCATGCAGAGCACTGCATTCTAGGCAATGGGTCATGGCCCTCTAGAGGACAGTGAACATGCTGAGGGGCGTCTGCTCTCTCATACCTGCTGTCCTGCCCAGGACCTTCCTAGAACAGTCCCAGCACACAGCCTCTTGCTGGCCTTTCCACTGAGTTCCATCTGCATCCGCTCCCTTCCCTCAGCTCTGATTCCTTCTCTCCATTGTTTACCTGCTCAGGTCTTATCCATCCGGAAGGACCAGCTGAAAGACGACCCCTCCCCTTGCAGTTTTCACCACCCCCTCAGCTGCCAGCGATCTGCCCACGCTGTGAACTCTCTTATGCTCTGTTTCTTGGGGGCATTTACTATTTTCTATGCTGTGTTATCCATGACATAAGGTGCATGGCTTGTCTCTTCTAACACACTGGGTCTTCGTGATGGCGAGTGATAGACCATTCATCTTCGTATTTCCCAAGCTGACTAACAGTGCTTTCACTCAATAACCATCTATGGGATGAATAAATGAGTCCACTATGCTGGGCACCTAGGGAGATATGAAGGCAGATCTGACACCATCTTGTTGCCTACAGTAGGTGTCCAATGAACGTTTAAACACATGAAATAAATACATGGATATACGATTGCAGAGGGTACACAAACCATCTGGAAGATTTTCGTCGAGTACAATTAGGGAAGGCTTCGTAAAGAAGGTACATCTTGAACAAGGCTATAAAAGAGATGTGATTTTGGACTGGGGGGGATTGGAAATCAGAGGAAAGCACTCGTTGCCTATAAAGGAGGGCCAAGGCCAAGGAGTCAGGGTAGAACAGATGGTTTGGATCGGGTGGCGGGTGAGTGCTGGGGACGGCAGCGAAACAGGTGGGTGGAATGAGGTTAGGTCACGGCAGTTTTTAATGGCAGATGGAAGACTCTGACTTTATCCTGAAAGGCTGTTGATTCCCAGACAGGAGGGTGATAAGACAAAAGCCTTGTTTCCTAAAGATTGATCAGGGGCAAAGACTAGTAGGAGGAAGGAAAACGGGTTTGGACGTGTTCAGTACTAAATGTTTGCATCCCCTCGAAATCCACTTGTTGGACCCCCTACCCCCCAGTGTGATGGTATGAAGAGGACGGACCTTTGAAGGGTGATTAGGTCATGAGGGTGGAGCCCTCATGAATGGGATTAGTGACTTACCAAAAGAGATCCCAGAGGGCCCTAGTCCCCTTCCTGCCAGGTGAGGGTACAAGAAGTTGGCCCTCTGCACCCCAGAAGGGGGCTCACCCCAGGACCCAGCCATGCCATCCCTGGTCTTGGACTCCCAGCTTCCGGAACCGTGAGAAGCAAGTCTCTGTTGTTTGTAAGCCGCTCAGTCGATGGCGCTTAGTTACAGCAGGGGGACTAAGACAAGAGAGTACTGTGGAAATGCAGGTGGGAAGTCAGGGAGGCTGAATCAACTCTCTGATTCCTTCCAGACTGAGGTGTCCATAATTTATGGTGCTCATGTTTCATGAGCAAAGAGCCAGGTAGAAGATGTAAGGAGGGGCGGTCATAAATACTTGATCCCATTTCTTCACTGGGGGACTCCTTCCTCCTGGCAGTTCGTTTCAACACTTGCCTCAAACAGACAAGGTAGAACTCTCCTGGGATGACAACCACAACCCCAAGTGCTGTCCACACTGGCGCAGTCTCTCAGTCCCCTGTGAGGGTGTCTGAGGCTCTAAACCACAAGCAAGGAAGGGCAGGGGAGGACACGTGCTGCATCCTGTCATCTGCTTCTTCCAGAAAGGCCACCTTCACCTGCACCAACACACCCATTTGCAGGTACTGTTTGCCCCGTGGAGTATTACCCTTTGATAATACTCAGGAGAGACCCTGGAAATCACTGTGTGCTGAGAATTGGGAAGCCTGCAGGTAAGAGGTAAGAACTCGTATTAGCCCCATTTTAGAGATGAGAACACCAAGGCACGGGGCAGTAGCTTGGCTTTTGGCCAAGACAGAGGCTGGGGAACCCACACCTTTGGCTGAATTGCCACCATCTTTACCCTCACTAACCAGATCTGAGTTGCTGCTTGTTCCCCGATGTTTCGCGGCTGATCTTGTCACCAGCACTTGCTTCTCACATCAGTTACTAAGACAACTGAAAAGGCTTCACTGGTCTCGGGGGAATCCTGACCGTATGAATAGTGCAGGAAAATAACAGCCACCAGCTGATATCCCCAGTGGGGAAGAAAGGACAATTAATAAATTCACCCTTTGCCGTGCAATTCCATCGCGAAGCAGCTTCCCGTGTTAGGTTGAGAAACGTCTGCCAGCATCGGAGTTCAGCTCCCTTGCTCTGAAATGTATCCTTGCTTTGTTTGCGAGAAATTCACACACCGCTTCCTTTCTTCCTGAGTATGGGAAGCCTTCAGCCAAGAACATCTTAAATAAATGACTAGCCTTGACAACACACTCGCCAGGGATGGGGCTGGAACTTCTACCACGGCATGCTGAGACATCCCATCAAATGTGATAAAGCAGGGGGGCCTGAAGGCAGCCCCGCACTCGTGGGCTCACGTACAGCTCCTGACCTCTCTGGAAGGATCTCCGTCTCCCCTCTGAAAACGGCTCCGGTTGTTACTGCCTCTGATTTTTTTTTTTTTTTTTTAAACTATATAACTAATGCATGCAATTGTTGAAAGGCTAGAAAATAAAAATGAACAAAAGAAAGATGTGTATTTTCCACCCAGAAAAATGGGATAACGCTGCATAAACTGTCGTGATTTCGCAGTGATAGGATAGATATTGTGACTCCTTGTCAAAGTCAATCACGAAGGCTTCTGTGATGATTGTAAATGGGAGCTGAGCATTCAGCCATATGGATGTGTCCTTATCATTGGTGGTGACTTTGTTTCATTAACCACTTCCCTGTGGTCAGATATTGAAAGTGAATTCCACTTCAATGGTGTGAACGATACTTTGTATCTCTGCAGGCAGAACTCTGTGCGTGTCCTTGATTGCTTTCCCAGGGGAAAATTTCTAGACTCCGAATTCCTGGGTGAGAGGGAATGTAACGTTTAAAATTGTGGTTTAATTTTCTTCTCGGAAACTGTGCTGATTGATAACTTCTTTCAGTTCTGAATGAAGAGTGTAGTGTCTATTGTCTATATCCCCTCCTGCTGAGTAGCACTGGGTAGGACTTTTTCTTTTGGGCGGAAGTGGTTTTTGCCAAGTTGAAAGGTTACATGTCATTGATTACTAGAGAGATTAATCCCTTTTTTTTTTTTTTTAATTTCCCCTATGTCTAACAGGGGAAATGTTTGATACTTTTCTTGGCTCATTTCTTCCCCATTGGGATGATTAACTTATTTTTATCCTTTTATTAAATTTTTAAGAATTCCACCTATAAAGGATATCAATCTCACATCTACCACACATCACATTTTCCCTCTTTTTTTTTAAGATTGTATTTTTTTCAAGTCATCTCTACACCCAACGTGGGGCCTCGAACTCAATCCTGAGATCAAGAGTTACATACTCTACCAAATGAACCAGCCAGGCGCCAACCCCCCCCCAATTTTTTTTAATCATTTGTCTTTTCATTTAATTTTTTCAACTCACGCCTATCTTAAATTCTAATGTAGTCAAACTTATCTGTATTTTTCTCTATGTTTTGTCTCTCTGGCAACTTAATAACTTAAAATTCAGAAAGCAATTGTTGAGCCGAGACTCTGGGCTAGTGCTGGGGTACGCTCAGAAAGAGCATCCCCATTCCCAGAGGGCACAAATATTGTGGGTTATATTATTTAGGGTTTTGCTTCTGGCATTTTCATCTTGAATATACATGGAATATATTGTGTTATGTCACGAGATAAGCATTTAATTTATTTTAAAGTGGTTCACTATTAAGTCCAATGCAGGCTTTCCTCACTTTTATGCAAATCCGTCTTAATCCTATCCTGAATAATTACCCATGGAGAAAGCCGCCAGCGCACAGACTATTCAGATGAATGATAGTAAGGGAGGGTTGCCCTGGGAGAGGTCTGCAGGGTGAACGCAAAGCCAGAAATGATTCCATGGTTTCGAGAGTATTTTGATAGTAGAGGAGCAAATAGGGGAAATCAAGGTTCTCACTGGAAATCTATCCTATAAAATATTAAACAACAGTTGAATAGGAAAGAAAAAGGATGGCTAAGCTGGATCAGGGTGAAGCTGGCCTCCCTCAGGCTGCGGGCATTGGGACCTGTGGCCCCAGGGCATCTCCTGTCGGAGACCTGGACCCCAGCCGGTTGCTTCTGGAAGCACCGGGTCTCTGCCCTGTGCACCTAACTACAGTGTGTTCTTTATGGAGGGAGTGTTTTTTCCCCCCGACAAATGTCTATGTCTCAGTGCTTTCCCTGTCGACCCCAATTCATCACACATGCGAATCCACGCGGCTCATTCTGTCTTTCTGCTACCGCTCACGCTGTCTGAATCATTACATTTTTCTTTTACCTTTAAATAGCTAAAGATCTAGCAGTGCAAATGTCCGTCCGTATTTTCACATGTGTGTATGTCTGTACACATTAAGTCTCATGCATTAATGCTTCCAGGGCTATTTTCCTACTATTTTGTGAAATGAGCAAATTTAGATTTGGGCTTAGAATTCCATTATTATATTTATAGAATAATCTGGGGGAATAATTGAAAATCTTCCCATTCAGGGACATGGTCTATATCTCCCCCACTTCTTTATTTAAATCCTTTATTATGTGCCTTAGTAAATACTTGTTGCCTTCCTTATATAGATCTTGTACATTTTTATATAATAACATCTATTTACAATGATTTTTTTTTCCTTACTACAGTGGCTATAAGTGCCTGGTTTGGTAAATAATATCAAGTAGCCCAAAACAACTTAGGGAATGTTATAACTTACCAAAAAAAAAAAAAAAAAAATGTGGAAGTAACTCCTTGGGACTTTATCATATTTCAATTTTATTTTAAAGTTCTTCATCTTAAACATAAAACGAAACAAATGAATGAACCAGCAAACACATAGTTATCAAATAAACCTAGAGGCTTGCTGATAGATCTGTCACCTGGATCAGACAAGGTGGTCCAATTCGAAGGTATAAGTAACCCAGGGACGCTTATATCTTGAGTGACAGCAGGCCCCCACCTGTCATTCTAGATGCAGGTTAACTGCCCTGACGTTTCACCTCAGGCTCCTTTTTAGAGTCTGTTGATGAGTCCTCATTGTACAGCTGGGTTTTACAAACAAGCTAGAATTGGCTCATTCGGAAAAGGTGTTTGCTTCCAGGGCTGTGTGAGAACCCTTCTGCATGATCGGCTCTGCTCCCCACTAGCCATGACCTTCACGAGCACTCCGGGTGAGATCCCACCTGCCTGTACCAGGCGGGAAGCGAATACCACCTTCCCAAAGGGCAGCTCTTTACCACCCCATGTTCCAGACCTATTCCTTTCCTGGGCATTTTACCCAAAGTATAAGCCAGCTTCTCGCTTGATCACCCATAGATTTGGGTTTCCCCAGCTAACGATTCATATGAAGAATGGTGGAAGCTACTCTTGGCCACTCCATCAGGACCTCTGGAATATGTCTTCCTGTTCTGTGAGAAAATCCATAAAGACAATTAATAGACTCCATAGGGATTTGATGGGCTTATGGGCAGGAATCAGTTAAGGCTGAAGCTTTGGAGTTTCACACATATTCTTGATTTGGATGGAAATATAAAAACCATACTGAAGTATTACTACAGGAGTTGGTGAAAATCTCCAGCTAAGTTGGTTTAAATTTTGTCTTGTTCCTTACTACTCTGGGTCTACAGTTGGATGATTTGTACACAGGCATTTATACCCATAGAGGGACGAGAAGGATGATCATTCTCTTTATACTGAATGACTTTTTTGCATTGTTTACTTTATTCGATTATTAAATTAGGAATTGCCTGATGAGAAAATTGGTCTTTTATAGGTACTTTGCCGGAAAGAATGACGTAGATCCAGAGTTGGCAAATGATGGTCTGTGGGCCAAATCTGACCATCCACCCCTTTCTGAAATAAAGTTTTATTGGAATACAGCTACATTACTCAATCACATAGTTACATATTATCTATCACTCTTCCATGCTGGAATGGTAAACGAGTAGTTTCGAGAGATACCATATGGCCTGCAAAACCTAAATATTAACTCTTTGGCCCTTTACAAAAAATGTTTGCCAACCCCTGTTATTATTATTGGTAGGCATTATTATTAGTTAGTATTTTTGGTAGGTCATCCTTAATTCTTACCCAGTTTACCTAAAAGCGCATACAAGTTATCTTTTTTTTTTTTTTTTTTTTATTTATTTTTTTGAGGAGGGCGGGGGGGGGGGGGGCGGGAAGAGCAGAGAGCTAGAATCTCCAGGAGACACCCTGCTGAGTGCAGAGCCCAGTGCGGAGCTTGATCTCATGACCCTGAGATCATGACCTGAGCCAAAATCAAGAGTCGGATGCTCAACCAACTGCCACCCAGGCGCCCCTCATATGAGTGATCTTATTCATTTTCCAAATTGTCTATCCCTGAAAAGCACCATGATATGGCTGTGTTCAAACCAAAAAGTCTGTGTTGAGAGTTTGACTTTGCCTGGCGGGGATGTGGCTGAATGTGTTCCAAAAACTTTGCAGGCTAAAATTTTTTGCCCCTCTGCTATGTGGGATACAAGTGTGTATGCTTACGTACCTGCACGGAGTAGGTGGAAAGCAGTGATATCCCTGGGGACAGTCTGTGGGCACATCTTTGACTCAGGTCTGTTGTGCAAATGAGATTAGCATATCTGGGCCAACCAAATCAGGAGAGGGCAGGAAGCTCTCGGCACAGGGTAATGCTGCCATCACGTATGTTTACTGATGTACTCGGCTCTGATAGCCTCAGTCTACAGAAAGTGGTTATGTCAATCAGCCCCATGAAACCCGTCATTTAGGATAACCTCGTTCATTACATCACAACATCCCCTTGGAGGAAACCACTGGGAGAAAGTAGCTTGATCCTGACAGCAATAAGCATACCTCTCTTGGCTGATGGACATAATTCCTTCTTTTTTTTTTATGATTTTATTTATTTGAGACAGAGATAGCAAGAGAGAGCACAAGCGGGGAGGAGAGGAAGAAGCAGGCTCCCCGCTGAGCAGGGAGCCGGACGCGGGGCTCGATCTCAGGATCCCGGGATCATGACCCGAGCCGAAGGCAGATGCTTCACCGACTGAGCCCCCCAGGCACCCTGCACATACCCTCCTTCTTACACGTTATGAATTGTCTACCCCAGAAGATTCCCTTTCTCTGGCTGGCTGCTAAAACGACCAGATCAAACACACAGGCGAGGACACAACGGAGCTGTATGGTTTAGCTTCATTCCTGCCTTTACTCTGTCCCCTACTTTTGTCTTACTTTTGCCGACTTTCAAGCCCTTCTCTCCTTTTGCAAAACTCCTCCAATTCCTTCGAGACAAAGTGAATAATATGCGGACAAGAAAAATCAAAGGAAAACAGAGACAACACAAGCCTGCTGGTCTTCCACGTGTGAGATGTGAGCGAACCTTCCACGCCTCATTCCAGGGTTTTGGAACGTGTAGGAGTTACTTTGCAAGATGGCGATTTAAAAGCAATAGAGCTAAACCATCTCTAACCGCTTTTCTTTCAAAAGGGGCGATTTAAAAAAAAATTCAGATTGTAGAAGTAATGTTGCAGAACATTGAAAAAATTAAGGTAAAATAAAATTTAAAAAACCATCAATAAGCCCACTACCCAGAGAGTTATCTTGTTTCTTAAAACCCATCACTCATCTCTTGTCCATAGGTCCCGCCCGCCTCCTCCAGGATACTCTTTTTAATAATTCTGGACCATATTAGTCTGCAGAAGGAAAAAAAAAAACCCAACAACTTGTCTTTCTAGAATACTTATTTCTCTGCCCCACTTTGCCACAAGTCACCGTCTGATGATTTTAGCTGTTGCCATTTGATAACCGAAGGGATAGGGGTCCAGTCTCTTTCTCGGGGGTTTTGGGCCCCAGGAACCAGATGGCACAGGTGTGACCCCGTCATGTGGTTCAAGCTAAATGGTCTGCATATTCTTTTCAAAGAGTTCAAGATTGTAGCTGTTTACTTGCGCCCCCACCCCCAGATAAATAACTGATTGGAGAACAAAGCCGATACACTTGAGGCTGTTTTAAATATCCAAGCATTCCGCTTTCAAAGCAGATGCACAACATCAGATGGCCATAATTAGCGCAATTCGTGAGAGTCAGCCTGACCCTTAGCTGGTGGCCAAACCCCAAGCCGAACTCGGACTTCTCGCTCTAGCTCTGAGCAGGGGCCGGCCTTCCCTGGCCCAGGCACCCCTATCTCCCTGGCTCACCCGAGAGGCATCTTTTATTCAGCTAGACTTGCGGTGTTTTGCCAGACTCCCTTTGCACCCTCTAATCCTCCCACAGACAACGGGAGGAATAAGTTGCTGGAAACGAACACGGCGAAGCCGCAGCTCGAGTGCAGCAGGGCAAATCCAAGGGGACCAAACAGGATGCTTTTCTCCCTTCTGGCTCCTTCTTTTTTCTTTTTAATCTTGCAAACTTCCCTACTTGGCTCTAGAACGTGCCTATACACAGCGTCTGTGCTTGCTAACTGACACGCTCCGTTGGTGGTGCCCAGAAAACTCACCCATCTGACTTTTTTAGAGGCTCAGAGAGCACTCGGTGTCAGTATCCGGGAAGAAACCCGTGTAAATAGCTGCTGAGAGGCTGCATTTAAAACGTTGGTAAGAATACTCTTAAAAAAATAAATAAATAAAATATCCTGTTCAAGCAAAGGATACAACTTGTTTTGGAAAATGGCTCTGCAAACAGGGAATTTGAGGCAATCTGTGATCTCAAGGCACGTCCGGGAACTTGGTAAGGCAAAGAAGCTTCTGGAAGCCTATATGGAAAGCATTATGGCCTGCAGCTCAGTATACAGAAGTTCTTGTTGTAAATACTTCCCTGGAACGGAAGAACAAAAGCACAGGCTGAATAATGTGAAATAGGCCATCAACTAAGGAGACAGATGCCGGGTCTGATCCTGGGTTTTATTATTATTTTTTTAATCTAAAAGCTACATCTGTCTCCCTCTAACTCTTCGTTCCTCCTCTTCTGTTTCTTCGAAGAGACAAAAGACGAAGGAGAGAAGAGCTAAAGTCTAGCCCCTTTCTTCGTAACTACTTTTTAAAAGGCAAGAAAGAATCGCTAAGAGTTTGTAGCCGGTAATTCAAATATCAGCTGCAAATATTTTTGAAGTCAGGCTGATTTGAGCCTCAAGTCCCCAGAGGATTTTTGCCTAAACTAAGAATGGGATAAGGTGATGTTAGGGATTTGTAAAACAAAGATACCAAATCAGCACTCGTTTTTATAAAAATCTTGCTTTAAGCCCACAAAATATATATTTCATTATGATCCTTAAAAACTTGGCTTTGAAGAATAATATAATCCAGCCATTCCTACTGTATGAGATCTGCAGACTATTAATAAAGAATTCCATTTTTGTTAGGAAATAAAATTGGGGGAAATTCAGGATTGCAGACTTGCAGAAAAGTCTTAATCTAAACCCAAGCATTACAGACAAGGCATCATGTCCCACGAGGACCCGGTACCCCAATCTGTCATCCAAGGATATATTGAGTATACCATGTGCATCCCAGGTGGACCCTACCAGAGGGTCTCTAGGATACAGTGGTGAATCAAGTAGAGCCTGTACTCATGGGGCTTGGGATTTATTGACAGCAACAGACGAGAAGGAGTTAACAAACATAATTATTAATGGTGACAAAGTCTAAGAAGATAAGACATAAGGGATGGATGACAACAGAAGGTGGTGTTTATTTAGTTAGGATGATCAAGGAAGGCGTGATCACGCTCTGAAGAAGTGATATTTATGCAGAGGTCTTAAGGATGAAAAGGGCCAGCCATGGAAACAGACATGGGGTGAGGAGGAGGAAAGCATAAAGATGTGTGTATGTATGTATAAGTGTGTGTGTGTGCAAAGGTCCTGGGGTAGGAAAGAGTTAAGCCAAGCTGAGCACAAGCCCAGCTGAGAAGCTGAAATGACTCGTGTAGCTAGAGCACAGAGGTTGAGGGCAAGAAGCACAGAGGCTTGAGATGAAGTTGGAGAAGAATCAGTCAGGACTCTGGAGCACTAAGAAGACTACTACAATCTGCTACCAAAGAGGCAGTGGGCATGGAGAGACATGGACCGATCCAAGACGTAAGTTCGAAGGGAAGATGAGGATTTGCTGATGCACAAGATATGGAAGACGAGGAAGTGACAGAAATTAGGCATGCCACTCAGATCCGAACAGCTCAGCCTTTGCTGAGATGGGGAAGGATGGCAGATGCCCAGTCGAGAGTGCTATTTTGAACACATTAAGTGCGAGGTGCCCCCGGAATGCTGCAAGGGTGATGTCAAGCAGGCGGTGGGGTTGGCCAGTCTGGAGTTGAGAGGAAAAGCTGAGACGAGGTCCCCTGGAGAGAGGAGTGTATGCACAGGGAGGAGAGAGAAGGTCCAGGGAAGAACTGAGGAACCCTTAACCTTCACCCTGAACCCCAGGGCCCAAAAATGAGGGGGCGGTCAGGAGGAGAAAACAGGAGAGTGTGGTGTCATGGAAACCAGAGAAAGCAGGGCATCTCAGGGAGCAAGCTTCACCTTGCTGAAGCACGCAGCTCGCTCCCTGAGAGCTGCATCTGTAATCCTGCATGTCAAGGTGACCTTGGCCGGAGCAGGTTTGGTGGAGTCAGGGAATAGAGCCTGGTGGTTGTGAGTGGAGGAACACCTGGTAGGTTAGAGTGGGGACAGCAGGTGTCTACAACTATTACTATTATTATTTTTAACTGTGGCGAATACGCATGACATACAACATACCATCTGAACACGTTCAAGTGCACAGCTCAGCAGCATGATGTCCTTTTTTCGGTGTTGTGCCGCCGTCCCTGCCATCCATCCCCAGAGTTCTTTTCATGTTCCCCAAATGGAATTCTGTACCAAGTAAATAACTCTCCATTCCTTCCTTTACCCTGGCCCCAGGCAACTACCTTTCTACTTTCCATCTCTATGAATTTTAGAGTGGGGTCACACAGTATCGGTCCTCTTGTGACTGGCTGATTTCCCTCAGCATAATGTCCTCAAGGCTCATCCATGCCTTCCTGTACGGTGTTATGTATAGACCACACTTTGTGGTCTGCCCCCAACAGACACTTGGGTTTCGTCCACCATGGGATGTTAAGAATCGCGCCGGGTGCGCATGATGCCTAGACTACCTGTTGAGTGGAGTCACGGGGGTGGGAGCTGGAGGGGGGCATGCGGTCAAGAGAGGGTTTGTTTTGTTGTGGTGATGGTTGTTTCCCGAACTGAGAGAAGCCAGAGCATGTCTGCTGTCACCGGCAGTGATTCTGGGGGAGAAGCAGAGACGATGCTGAGCAGAAAGAGGGACACAAAAAAAGGAGGGCAAGTGACCAGGCTCTGTGATGACACATGAGCGGGGAAGCTGGCCTTGGGCTGTTGGACGTGGCTAGACCTTCCTCTGTTGAAGAGAAGGCAGAAGACTTGGCTCTGGATGCAGCCACTTTAGCAGTTTTGACTTCCTTCAAATGGCTTTAATTTTCTCCCTGAAGTATCAAGCAAGTTTATCAGCTGAAAGCTGAAAGACGAGAGGGTGTGGGAAACTTAGAGGAGAGAGAAGGTGGCAAATGATCACCTTAAAGCAACATTTCTCCATCCTGGCTGCCCATGAGAGTCACCTGCAGAACTTGCAAAATATTGCAGAGGTAGCCCTGCTCCCTCCCCCGCACGGTGGTTGTGACCTCCTTGGTCTCTGGGTGGGTCCTGGGCATCTATAGTTTTAAGTCTAGTTTAGTTTAAAAACGACATCGTTTTAAACTACAGTTTAGTTTACAGTTAGTGTAACTAACCTTGTAGTTAGTTACAGTTTGAACTCCCTAGATGATTCTAATGTGCCACCCGGGTGGAGAATGGCTGTCTCAGACTGGCAAAGCAAGCTTGTTAGAGAAAAATAATAGGATCGCTGGGATGGTCGGACCCCAGTTTGAGATTTGTGACCATAAATTTCAAGTGAAATAAGCCTGTACAGATTACAGTGTGTGCACGCACATGAGCGCGTGCATGAGTGTTTGCTGACTCAACATATTACAGTCCAGCAAACCTCTGCCTTCAGCCTTTTTCCCCTTTAAAAAGTACTTACTTAAGAGCCCATCCATTTCTCATCGTTGGCTTCTACCAATCAGAGTGAGAGCTAATGTCATCATGTGTCAAACACTGTGCTAAGCATCTTCTGTCTACTAATTCCTTCTGTCCTCACAATATCAACATCTCCATTTTATGAAGAGGTAAATGAGGCACGAAGATAAAATCAGGCAGCCAACCTTCACACAGTTAATGTGTGATGATGGGGCGGGGGGCGGGGGGCGGGGGGGGAATCATACCAGGAAATCTAGGCTTAGAGTGCATGCCCTTGACCATGGACGGCATCACACCACTTCTACGTGCCCCGTGTGAATTGTGTACCTCCAGCCCTGCCCTTCCCAGGGCATGAAACAGAGAGAACAGAATCCACAAGAACACAGTTGTGTGTGTGTTGGTGGGGGCCTTCACAGGGTTGGAGGAAATACTTCGATAAACCCTCAGGCGAGGAGGAGACCCCATGAGGCGCATGGGTACACCTGTCAATGGAGGGTGCTGCTGGGGGTGGGATGGGTGACCAGAGGGGTGAGTCAGAATGCACGCCTGAGCTGAAATTCTCAGCATACTTGAGGAGAAGGGTACAGAGAGGGGCCGGGGGAGCTGGCGTGGGCCGGGGGAATGTTGGCATACAGCTATGTCTGAGGCAGACTTTGAAACTCTACTTTGCGTGCCGCCATGGAATATGACACTGCCTGCTACTAAGGTCATTGGTGTTAGTGGATCATTTTGGGGGCAGGTGACCAGGGGCTGCGGTCTACGGCAAGACTGAAGGAGTGAGAAGAAGACTAAAGGTGAAGGTGGTCGTGTCTGGTTTATATCACTGGGCTGCAGGCTACATTTCCAATGGTCTTATGGCTACTTAACACAATTAAGCTCACTAAATGCAGAATTACCTCCCCAATCCTCCATGCCAGTTTCTCCTTCTGGCTTCTAGACTCCTGTTGGTGGTAGCAGGTTCCCCAGACTCAAAGGCTGGGGAAGCCTCAGCGTTATTTTTGAGTACAATGCCTTCACCAGAAGGTGTTGAAATTGGGTTCGTCTTGGATGTAGCAGGAGTAGAGCACCGGAGATTTTTATCAACATGTATGAAGGCTTAGAATGAGCATCAGACCAAGATCCTTTTACACATCTCTGCAGAGACTATCCCTTGGCTGGGAATAATCCCAGTAGCACCTTTCCTAAGCCATTTATCCAACAGGCACGGGCAGGTACCAGGAGCCACCATTTTGTTGGGCTTAGCGGTAGCATGCTGGCTTCCCACCGGCTCCCTTGAGCAGATTTTCAAACATTCAGGAATTTTGCAAGGTGGTTCTTAAACCATGGGTAGGTGGAAATCAGTCAGAGTGGGAATATTTACACCATGGAAATCAGCCAGCATAAATCAGGGCTCCCTCTCCAAATTGTCCCCGCACCTCAGGCCGGCACTACTGGTATGCCTGGTTGTGATAAGCCACTGTTTCATTCATTTGGAACCTAATCCTTATTTGTCCCTGTGAACGAGCTCACAGGAGGTTGACTTTGTTGTGAAGGGTCATTTGGCTGGTGAGTAGCAGAACGAGAATTGGAGCTCAGAGTCTTAAACTGAAGGAGGTATGGAATTAGACCCTGAGGTACTCTGCAAGGAGTTTTTGGCATCTGCTGCCCACGCCTGGGCTAGCGGGGCGGATACTTCCAGAGTTTGCTGTCAGAGATGCTTATAGTAAAGGTTGGGGCCTCACTTCTGAGGTACTGCGATGCTTGAGGAAATGCCCAGTTTATAAAAAGGTTCCGAATTATCAGCGCACAATCCTAGAGGGAATGATGGGGACTTACATGCATTTTCATGCTAACGACTGAGATGATGTTATAACACTTAACAAATCCGTAATTTGGAGAGAATCCCTGGCACTCTCCTGAGCTCTCTCAGTTGGAGAGATTAAAGATTAAAAAGAGAGCTCTGGACAAGGGGAGTTTCAAAGCATCCAGGCAGAGCAGAAGTCTCTGCATCATGAAGAATTTGAAGGAAAAAGGGTCTTCTTCGTAGATCATGGGCAATGCAATGGATGCTTCTAGTGTCCCATCAACTGGGACCCTTTTGCTGAGCTGGTGCATCTACCCCCCCACCCCAGATCCTGGGATGATTTCCCTGGTCGGACCCCCATGTTAGGGAGGTGTGGGGTGGGGGCAGCCTTCAGCCAGTGTCTGCCTGACAAGGGGTACACAAGGCCCATCCTTTTGTCTCAAGGTATGATCAACACTCTGCCCTTTGTGCTCTCAGGTTCTCCATGGGGCCAGGCAGAAGCCCATCTTCAGCTGAGCCCACATCCTTGCCTGGCTTTCTTGACCTGCCTCAGCCTCCTTCCTTCACCTCTCTTCCCTTGAGAAAAGTCTCAATAAAACTGGTGCCCAAGAATCCCACCCCAGCCTCAGCTTCTAAGGAAACCAACCTAAGGTGGGAAAATCTTCCATTCTGACGTCCAAGAAATACACAAAGTCTTAGTGGCTATTTGGAACATCTTTTAAGGGTTTTCCTGGCAATGTCACTCCTACTTCCCCCCTTGCAGCACCAGTAGAAGGATTTCGGGGAATTCTGGGTCTTCCTGCTGAGACTTCACCATCCCCGGCAGAGACACCATCCCTTGCTGTGGTCTCTAAAGGAGGTCCATAGAGCTCTAGTGCTATCCAAAGGACCAGCCCTCCTTGGCCTCTAAAACACCCACTCAAAAGCACAAGCAGATCCAAGGATGTGGGTGCACGCTGTTCATTTGGGGGACAGCCCCTGGAATCGAGCAAGGAAGGGAAACCAGCCTTGTATTTAAGGACCTGTGCTATGTGCAGAGCACTCCCGAGAAAATTTGGGGTGTCTCCTGGCATCATCCACAGAGGGAGGGACTGCCAGGGCACCCATGTGCTGGCCGGTTCTCATCCCATGCTGGCTTACAGTGAACCCAAGGGGTTTAACTCCCTCGTGTTTCTGGGCTTCTGCCACATCGCATAAAGCCTTTAAGCCCAAAGATGTGCAGAGGATGGATGCTGTCCTTGTAAGGGATTCTGAGGTCAAATGTCCCCTGAGCTGAGGCTGAGCAGCTGGGGCTGAAGGCAGAGATGGGCCAAGGTAGCAGAGAGGTCTGCCCCAGGCACCCACTCCATCATTTCAAAGCTTTTCTTAAAAACAATTCCAAAAAGGAGGACATCATTAGAACTGTTTACTCACTTTCCCTTACAAACATTAAGACTAGTACCTTCATGCCTCACTACTGTGTGATCTCAGACACCGCCAGAAGCCCATGTCCTGATGTCCGATGCCTGAAACATGGTAAACTGTCAACATTTGTGTACTGAACACAGGGGCAAGAAAACAAGATACGAAACTTTCAATCGGGATGTGAGGCATGGATCAGATCACTCTAACAATTGGAATGGTAGGACAGCAAGCTGTCTCACAGCTGGGGTGGGACAGAGCTGACCGTGGAGTGGAGAAGTCAGGGTCATGTCAGCCTCCAACACAGAGCCCAAAGTGGCTGTGTCCACCCAGGTGCTGTCCAGAGGGAAGAGGGAAAACAGGTGCATCAGAGCCGGAAGCCAGCAAACTGTCGCCTACTCTCCTTTCCAGCTCTCTTTCTGAGAGCTCGGTCTACTTCCCTAGTTTGCCTGAGGGAGAAATTGTGCTGGAGAGCCCAGCAGTCGTCGGGTTTACCTAGCAGTTAGGCACATAAAGAAGTTGGCTCTTGGGTTTATATGCTCAGGTCTCTTGTGAGTCTAGTCACTGTGAGTTTAGCCTGCTGGGGACCAGCTCTGGGGCATTAACGGGATGGAGCTTCTGGATGAGGAAGACAGATGCTTGATTCCAGAAGGGAGTGAATTCACCGCCACCTGGGAGAGCCCAGGTGGTCAGCTGGGGGCATCCTCACAGGGACCACCAAATTTCTGTACTTATGTGTGAAGGAGCAGGAGGAGAGCAGGCTAAGGGAGCAGGCATATGGTCTCCATGGAGGATGGGAGAAAATTCACCTAAGTCGGCTCACGGGATCTCTTATCCAGACATGCAGTCTAGGTTGAGAATGAATTTAAGAAGCTACTGCTCACTTAAAAAATTAGATGTTTTTCTGTTAACAGGACTTCATGGAAGAAATACCAGAAACGCGCTTGGCACACTGAAGGTGATTGATAAATATTTGTTGAATAAACAAAATATAATTGGTCAATGAACATATGAAAAAAATATCCAGACTCAGCGATCAAAGAAATGTCTAATAAAACATCAATGAGATCCCATTTCCCCCTTCTTAGATTAAACAAGTTAAGGGAAAAACCATATAGGGTGCGTGGGTGGCTCATTTGGTTAAGTGTCCGACTCTTGATTTCAGCTAAGCGCATGATCTCAGGATTGTGAGACTGAGTCCTGCGTTGGGCTCTGCACTCAGCGTGGAGTGTGCTTGTCCCTCTCCCTCTGCTCCATCCCCTGCTCTCTCTCTCAAATAAATAAAGTCTTTTTTTTTTTAAAGAAAAAAACATATAGCATCAATAAAATAGCACATGCTTCTTGGGAAAAGAAAGGAAATAGGTACTCTCATAATTCCTGGAAATAAATCCGGTAATATGCATCAAAAATCAGAAAAAAATATACAAAGACCAATTTGCCCGGCCATTTCCTGAATGGGAATGGAGCTTTAAAAAGTAGTTGAGCAAACTCACTGCAAAATTGTTGATAATAGCAAAAACTTGGAAACAACCTTAATGTCCAATAATAGTAGATTAAGTAAAAAGTAGAGAACTCTGAGCGATGATATGCCATTTGGCCTTTACAACTCATAATATAGATAAATAACACATTTATAAATGCTAAGTGAAAAAAAAAGCAGATTGGAAACAATGTAATAGAATATGATTCTCTCTTTTTGTTATATGAATTATTTGCATGTAAACAGTCCAGAAGGATATATAATAAAAGGTTATCTTTGGTAGGATTATTAGCATTTTTTAAAAAAGATTTCATTTATTTATTTGAAAGAGAATGAGCAAGAGAGAGAGCACAGGCAGGGGGGAGGGTCGAAGGGAGAGGGAGAAGCAGACTCTCAGCTGAGCAGGGAGACTGACACAGGACTCCATCCCAGGACCCTGGAATCATGACCTGAGCCGAAATCAGATGCTCAACCTATTGAGCCACCCAGGTGCCCCCCTTTTTTGCTTTTTTTTTTTTAGTAAGTCATGGTTTCTAATTTATCTATAATCTACTTACATTGTTTCAACAGTAAAAAGTTAACTTATATTTGAAAAATTAAGGTAACTTAATTTTTTCCAGTTTCCAAAGGGACTTGATTTGACTTTGGAGGTGGGAACATGCAGTTACAAAGTCATACATGTAAGATTAAGAAATTCGCTACAAGGACTGCAAGAATGAGCTGTTACTAATCGCTTCTGGGCCTTTTGGCTAAGATCAAGTGAAGAATGAGCTGTTACTTGGTGGGTACTGTGCTCTGGTTACTGTAACTCAGTGCTGCATTTATCTGTGAGTGTCCTGGTAGCTAAGGCAAAGAGGAACCAAAGTGGCAAGGTGGTTTTTTATTTGGCCTGAAAAGGAAAGCAAACAGACTGATCTGAGGGGTACATTCCTCCAGGCACGAAGTTAACACAGGATGTGTTACGTATGGAGGCCACTAGATAGATAATGCATTATTACATAGATTGTCACAATCTTGTTCAAGGAGATGATTTTGGACTAGAACTTTCTCTAAAAAACAGAGGGTGTTACACTCAAACGTACTTTGAAATCACGGAGTGTTCAAACTGGACAGAAGTAACCTCAGGGATCACTCCTTTCCAGACGAAGAAACTGAGGGTCAGAGTGGTGAAGTAATTCGCTCGGTGAGTGGGAGAAGGGGAACTAGAATTGACTGATTCTTGATTCCTGGGGCAGTGGTCTTCTTACCACACCCCCAAAGCCTCCATCGCTCATGCCTCTAGCTTATCTGTGCATTCAGGACAGGACTGGCTGTGACCAGCCGGACAACAGTGTTCATGTCTGACACACCCTCTAGATCAGGATCTGTAAGGCAGGAGTCTCATCTCTGCCCCGCACCACCTGCACGGTGCTCTGCACACGGAAGGTGCTGGGGTGGGCTTATGGATTTACAGTCGATGAGGGGATCGTGCACAAGAGTGTCAAATAGGATCGTTTTGCTGTTTTATAACCTAATTTTGCATAGCCTCGAAAGTCTAGGTAGCACTGGGCTCAATAACAGACATGCCAGCACTAAATGAACACTTACTGAACCCCCTGCTAGGCGCTAGGCTCGTTTCTAAGCACTGTTCGTACACCATCTCGTTTCACAGTCACAGCCCTAGAAGAAGGTGGGGGGCTCTTCCTCCCTCCATTTAACAGATGAGAACACTGAGGCACGAGGCAGGGAATTAACCTGTGTGAGATGCCATGTTTAGAAGATGGCAGAACTGGGGCAGAAACTCAGGCAGAATGCTCTAGAACCCGATCCTTAGCTACCAACCGCACCAACTCCAGCAATAACAAGAATGCGCATGCCTGCTATTTGGGGAGCTGCTTTCAGGGCCCAGGCCCTGTGCTTAGTGAATTCTAGCACACTGGTTAGATCCTGCTATCTGCATTCAATTGGGAGACAGACGGAAGTTATTCGCCCCAATCCAAGATAGCTGGTAAACCATGACACTTGGTTTGAAACCCACGTCTCCGAAATGTCCGTGCTGTTTCTACTCTGTCCTGTACAGGAAAACAGAAGCCCCCACCCCCACCCTCCTTGGACACATTCTGAACCTCTGCACAGGAACCAGGCGGGCTGAGTGAGGATTGTACTCACCTCTCCGATGGATCCCAGGGTTTGTGGCTTAAGCACTCCCTACACACACTCAGGCTGGGGGCCAAACCCATCGCTCAGCAAGGTCGATCAGGTGGCTGATTCTGCTTGGGAAAAGTCTTGTCCAACCTAGGAAAGCCTTTACCTAAAGCTAGAATGGAAGCGGATGCTTCTTCTCCTCCCACCTGGGACTCACTGACCACTCAGACACTCGGTTTAGTGGATGGACAGGTTATGCTACTGGGACCCTGTAGGGGAGATAGGCATCAAGGGAAGGCTTCCTGGAGAAGGTGAGGTCTTATCTGTGGTATTAAGAAAGAACCAGAAGAGCAAGAGCTTTGGAGAACGGGGCAGTGTGTGATGTGGCTGAGGGACGGGGTTCCCCAGGTCATGCGTGTCCCTCGAGGGCTCTGCTCTGTGAAAGCTACAGATAGGAAGTGTGGTCTCCCTCCTCAGCTTATGTCCCACATATTTCCCTTCTCTCCTCTCCCATGTCCTACCCCAAGTCAGCCACTTCCTTCACGGACCCCTGCTTTCAGAGCTTCTGTTCCTCAAGGCGTAAATGATCAAACACACAGCATCCCTCCTCATCCTGCCTTCTTCCTCCTGCCACACTGGCTTCCTCTCTTCTACCCCCGAGTGGGACACCCCCTCCCCAACTACCCCCCCACCGTTCCCTCTGGGGAAAGCCTAGCCTGGTGCTTCTCACTGCTGTGGGCCAGTCATTAATGCCCTTGCTCTGGTCTCTCGTAGGGCAGCCTTGGATGACCTAAAGGGGCAGAGTTTCCAGACCAGGTGGCCGGCACCCAAGGTGAGAGGGAGGACATCTCTGCAGAGCCAGTGAGCAGCTCCCCACAGACATAGAACGATGCTTGTTCTGCTCACACCCCGAAGAAGTGAGGCAGCCTCTGGCATTTCCAAAGCTCTCCATCCTGTCTGCCTCACGTAGCTGTGGGGAGCCTCCAACCAGATGGCAGAGGCCGAAATGCTCTAGAGATGGTGAAGCCCTGTGCAGGTACGGCCATGTGTGATGCCATAGTGGACTATGGGTGTGCGCCTTTTGAGTGAAATCAGACTGCCTTTCCCGCCCAGGGTTGCTAATGGGCTTGGGGGTAAAGCCTGAGGAAAAGCCTCCCCTAACAGTGGCCGAGCACCTTCTGTCCAGGCCCAGGCTTTGGGCTTTCACACACCACTTTGATCGGGGTTACCTGAGAGATTGAGCTTGTGTAGACACAGAGTCTGAATTCCACAGCCCCCTCCCCCGCTGCCCCCGCCCGCCCCGCCTTTGAGAATCAGTCAATGCTTTATGCAGTTAGACCTCCCTGGGAGGATTTTAAGACAGTGCTATTATCCCATTCAGGTATAAAATCTTGTCCCTAGTGCTCGTTATTCCTATAAATGAGAATGATTGATTTAGACTCTTTTAATGTGATACTCAGACAAATGAGTGCTTCACTGAGACTTAATATGATCAGATCACCTGTAAAGGAGATTCCCTCAGAGAGGCAAGGAGCCGGGCAGACTGCAGGGGAGATGGGAGGGAAGGGCTGTAGGCTCACAGCACACATTTTGGGGGAGACGGGGGCGGGGAGAGGATGGTAGGGACCAATGGGAAGGAGGGAGTGGCCATGGGCCGTGTGTTGGGGATGCTCCGGACTGGGGAGAAAAGAGGATGGATGAGCCCAAGGGATTCCATTTCTCATCCAGTTGGTTCAGCCAAAAGCATGGAGTCATCCTAGATTCTTCGCCTCCCATCACATCTCCCTTCCGATTTCTCAAAGTGTAGGCTGTCAGTGTAAAGGGCCCATTTCCAGAGGATCCTCGTCCTCCTATGGTTCCTGCTTGTGCTCAGAATAACGCCCACACCCTTTAGCATGGCTTACAACATCCGATCTCCTGGGGTGTCGTGTTCCACTCCAAGCCCTGCTCCTTCCTTTCTCTCTCACACACACAGTCTCCAGCCAAACACACCCCATTTTTGTTCTTCGAGCACGGCCAGCTCATCCCCACCTGGAAGCATGTGTCCATGGCGTTCCTCTGCCTGGCATCCTCAAGGCTGATTCTTCCTGCCATCTAGCTCCAAACACTCATTTTCCTTCCTCAGGAGGGTTTCTCTGACCCCCCTATCTAGAGTGTGTGACACGTCACCCATGTGTCTCCTGTTGCCTTAGGGCCTTTGTCACAACTTGCATCTGGGTTATTTATGGGCTTGGTCATTGGCTGTCCCTCCCACCAGAGGATAAGTCCTTTGAGGGAAGGGACCGTATTTATCCTGTTCATGCTTATACACAACTACCTAGAAAGAGTGCCTGGTACGTACCAGGTAATTCAATAGATATTTGCTGGATGAATAAAAAGGAAGCCACAAGGGTGCATAGCCTCTTATGTATGCAGTCCGCCATATTGTATGTAGCACCCACCTGTGAGCACCACCCATGGGGGACATGACTGGGGAGCATTGGCAGGGTAGACATAGGGACGCCCATAGGGGCTGCCTTAACCACCAGCCGACCAAGGCCAGGGAAGCTGGCTTCACTCCTCAACAGCAGGACCACATCAAAACCTTGGGACAAGTCTCTCTTCAATGAATGGAGTCCCCCGGGCTTCTATGATCAGGGAAGGGAGGGCAGGGTAGGAGGGACAGACAGCCCCCTCTTCATGAGCCCCTTCTTACCTGCCGACCTTTGGCAAAGGTTCCAAGAGGCTCACAGACCTTCCAAGGTCATTGGGAAGTTTTCTCCAACCCACTGCCTTTGGGTAATAATAACTCATGCATCCATCCCAGATAAGCAAGCATTTCCCCCGAGGTTTAAAAATCGCCAGAAGGCGTTGTGTTCGTTTGGTTCTGCTTTTATTATATTGTGAACATTGGTACAAGGTTAAATACACACAGAGACAGATTTCAGGAGCATACACATGAACATACTTGTACATACAGAAGGGGTATAGAGAGACAGACAGAGCACACGGATACACACAGAATGCAGATAAGGGCCCCAGGGTGCTGGCTACATTGGGTGTGCATCCCTACCCAGAACACAGCAAGGCATACAGAGAGCAAGAGTCAGTTGATAAACATCCATTAATTAAAATCCAGCCATTTGTGTTACATTTTTGACAAGACAATATGCATAGCCTTATGACATCTCCAAGGGCAAAAGGTCTAGGGAACCTCAAAGAGTTTTGTAGAATGGTCTCAGAGGCCGGGCTCTGAGGAGGAAAGAAGCAGACAGTGACCACAAAGATAATGAGGCCAGGAAACCTGTCAGGCTGAGAAGCAGGAATAATCGGTGGGGGGTGGGTGGGAGGGTAGTGGGGGGAGGGGGACGACAATGGGGCCACATTTGTCAAGAACCTCAGTGACACCAAGATCAAAGGCCCTTCTCCGTCCAGACCCTTGGGCCCAGCCCCACCTCCACTCTCCAGCCCTGCTGGAAAAATCCAGGCTTTGAAAATGAATCAACAGGAGCCTGTTTTTGCTTTGTTTAAGTGATATCTGATGACTATGTTCCCGGCACTGGATACTAGGCAAAGGACGTCACCCCTGCGTGGTGAGAACTGCCATAAGAGCCTCCGTGCTGTCAGCCTCAGGTTCCAGCCCTGGCTCTGCAATCAACTAGCTGAGCGCTCTCGGACAAGTCACTTAACCTCTCTGGGTCTCAGTTTCTTCATCTGTAATATGGGGCTAGTTGACCTCTAGACCCCTTGTGGCTCTTACAGAGGGAAATTCAGGTACATTTTAATAGCACATTTTTCTGAAGAAGCAATGAAACAGAAACAAAATGGTTGAACAGAGGTAATCCAGCTTTCCTGCCACCCATCTACCCCTGTGACCCCACAGTCACCCCCAAAGGCCAGACCCTGAAACCCCACAATTAAACACCATGAGACCTGGCTCTGTGCCCAACCCCAAGTCCTAGAAGGCTACCTTCTGTTCAGGGCAGACTTCTCAGCATTAGAAGCCAACTAGAAGGGAGAGATGCCTCTGGAGTTTGTGAACCCCAACTCCGCAACCGAGCACCCGGCAAAGAAGGGATGCTTTCAACCTCAACTTCCCGCAACCTTCTATGTCAGAGCGGTGGGACTGAGTTTCTGGAGGGTTCGAGCTCCAAGCACTTCGGCCTCTCTCCCTTGGTTCCTGATGCTCAAGTAGAGGGGCTTCAGAAACACCAAAGTGGGAAGTAGGGAAAACCGAAAGCGATTTGCTATCAAGGAACTGTCCAGCTCCTAGCAGAGCAGTGGCCAGGGGAAATGGCGATTCCTCCACCACATCTGTCTTTCCCGCCCTTTCCACCATGAGCACTGGGAACAAGATCCCTTCTGCTCTTGTCGCCTGTCCACAGGGCACCACTGGGACCATGAAGGGTGTGTGACACGAGGCTCTTTTTCTCGGAATATCTCCAGGTGGCAGTTGTCCCCTTGCTGCCCACCTCCTCCATTGCTCAGTGCTCAGGAAGCACCACTTTGTGACCACCTGCGTTCCCTCTGCCCCATGCCCTTTCTCTGCCCTGGCCCTCGGCAGCTGGCTGTCTCCCATTTCCAGAGACGGGATTAAATCACCCCTTGGTCTTCTCTTCAAGCCCCCCTTAATTCCTGTCATCGGTTCTGAGCCCTTTCATGGTCTTTGCCATCTTGAAAATAGCATCTGTTGGCTTGGCTCTAGAGCAATCCTTCAGTCTCTACACCCTTTCTAGCCACTCACTGGAAGCAGTAGAGATCAGTAATTAAGTACCTGGCTTCAGAAGTCCAACAAACTCAAGCCGAGTCCTGACTCAGCACTGACGAGCTACGGGATCGTGGTCGCTTGTGTTACTGTGTTCAGTATAATCTATAGTCCGATAGTGTCCACCCAGCAGAACTTTTTGAGAGGATGGAAACTCCAATGTGGTAGCCACTAGCCAGATACTCAAAATGTGGCTGGCACAGCTCAGGAAATGACATGTTAATTTTATTTCATGTGAATTGGTTTAAATTTAAATTGCCGCACGTGCTTTGTGGCTACCATATTGAATATATCTAATGGATATATGGATGTAAATACATATGGACATATCCAGGCCAGTGGCTACCTAGGGGTGCATCTTTGCCATGCATGAGGGAAGAGTTGGCCTTTTGAACAAACCAGGGAAAGTGTGGTATAAAATGTGTCCAGGGCTGGGGGGGGTCTCCATGTGACACTGCCATGGAACCTTGGGCAGGTTGGTTCACTTTTGTGCCTCAGTTCCCTCACCTATAAAGTCAGATAGTTGAGCAGTGTCCATCCAGGGCTGCTGTATCTGAGCACAAGGGCTGTTCCCAGCACTTGTCACAGACAGGCAGCACCATTCACAGAGACTATGGTATGACGGGTGTCCCCCAGAGTTGTCCAACCTTATAGTCTTGCCTCCATCCCTACCTATTCTGGGTCTTGACAAGGCTGATCTTCCAAAGTGCCTCTTCTGATACCTTCTGTAAGTCAGGAGGGGCATCTGCACTTGAGAAGAGAATCTCCGCAGGGAACAGGGCTGGGGAGCTGGAGGTGGGGAGGGCGTGCCTAAGGCACGTGGTCAGCTTCCCTATGCCAGTATAACCTGCCTGTCTTTCTGCCTTGGTCTCAGACCCCACAGACGTATTGCAAATGTTCATAGCCACCATTTAATAGGGACTAATTTAAGGCATTGCTCCTTATTAAAGCACTGAATCAGTATACGTGTAGGCTTAGTAGACATTAACACTCTAGCCTAAATTAGCCCATTTTAAAGTGCTAACTAGCTAAGAACTGTTTTGCCAAGCAGAGCCTGTCACTGCCTAGAGAAGGCAGAGCCACGTATGACTTGGTGGAGGGTAGAAGCAAAGGTGTGCATGTGTGTGTGTATGGGGGGGTACGTGTTCCCAAAACAGGGACAGTGGTGCTCCATAGCCCACTGCCTGGGTGGCCCCTTGCTGGCATTGCCAGCCCCACACAAGGATGGAACAGCACCACCTCCTCTCAGCATCCTGCACTGTCTCTCCTACTTTAGCAATGCCATGAATTCTAGGGTCTGTGAAGCCCTGCCCCAGGCTGGACCCCATGGCTTTGCAACCTTGCCTTTTCCAGAAGAGAAGCCTCCGTTGGCTGCATGTTAGTCATGCATCCCGAGGAAGCCAGCCCATGTGCTGCCGCCAGCCAAACCCCTGGAGGCCCGTGGGACAGACCGTGACAGTGGGACAGTGGGGCTGCAGCATCCAGCCCCCTCCCTCCGTTCCTCCCGTTGATGACAGTCATGACGTTCAAGCGAAAATCATGAACATGCATGTGCTAAGCACTTCAGATCCATCGCCTCACTGACCATCTTTTTATAAAGATTATTAAGACTTATTTTTTTTTTTTTGGAGAGAGAGAGAATGAACAGGAGGGGCAGAGGGAGAAAGAACCTCAAGTAGCCTCTATGCCGAGCCTGGAGCCCGGCTTGGGACTGGATCTCATGACCCTGAGATCATGACATGAGCCAAAACCAAGAGTCGGATGCTTAACCGACTGCACCACCCAGGTGCCCCTATAAAGATCTTTTATAAATGTGAGGTTACAGGCACAGAGAGGAAAAGCAACTCTTACAAGGTCACACATGTCATTCCGGGGTTCAGCTGGAATTCCAACCCAGGTCTGTCTGGCCCCACAGTCCAGGCTCCTCCCGTTCCCTCCTCCCTTCCCCCTTCATCTTTTTTTCTTTTTCTTTCCCTGATTACATTGCTTCTTCCCTAATTGATTCTAGTTGAAGGTGAGAAAGAATAAGACATGGGTGTGTCGAGGATGTTTGAGGCACAGGATGGTGGGGGCCAGCACAGGGAAGGCTCTATGGGAAGATGCACCCTTTGGGCTGAGCCTTAATCACAGAAGACAACTTTCTATTTAGTGTGAGAGCATCCCCAGCATCCCACCCTGTGTCCCTCCTGCGGATTCCACTTGTGTAGGAGAGGAATGGGAAGAGGAGAGTGGTGGGCTGCTAGGCTAGAATCAGTAAGAGTCCCCTACCCGTCATCCCCGTTCCCTCTTTTGCTTCCTTCTGCAAATGCTGTGTTTATTAAGCATTTCCTCAGAGCTGGGGATTAATATAGAAAGAAATAAAGTCCAATACCTGCTCCTTGAAATCCAGGCTAGGAGCAGGTGTGCCCAATAGACAAATGGTCTTTAACACAACACTTCAAAGGTAGTGCTGCACGGGCCTGGAGGGGAGGAGCTGTCTGAGCCTGGCAGTGAGGGACAGACATGGGAAGAAGGTGAGGAGGAAAGCCCCATGGAAAGAAAGAAATAGAAAATAAGGTAGCTGCAGGGAAGATCTTATGAGCGAGAAGTCTGATGAGCTGGAGAGCTCAAGGTTGTGGGGAACATGGCTGGCGACAATTTGTGGCCAGCTTCAGCGTCAAGGCAAAGCTTTTGGATAAATATTTGATAAAGTATGATTGGTTCCTAAAGGGGCATTTCCTTGGTGATTTGACTAACTCACTGCCATATTCAAGGCCAGCAGCCCAAAGTGTCTGGAAAGCCTTCTTTGTCCACATGTGATCCAGCATCCTGGGCTGCACCTTAGCCACAGTGTTTGGCTCTTGCTTGGACCATTGCAGTAGCCTATTCAACAATTGTCCTGTTTACTTGGATGTGTCCACAGCCTGCCTTTCTCCTCACAACAGCCAGAGTGATTATTTTAACCCATAAATCAGACCATTTGCCAGGCTTCATGAAAATCAAGGCACTTGAAAATGACAGCTGAGACATGACAGATGACAGATGACGGGGACTGGGGAACGTATGACTTGGTGGAGGGTAGAAGCAAATTAAGAATTTCTAGAAGCAATCCCAGAACATGAGGCAGGCTGGTCTCCCACGAGTGCAGTCTCCTTTTCCTTCATCTATTTCCCCTGCCCATGATGCTCCCCTCTTTTCTCCTCTCTCCAGGTCAAGTCCTCAGGGAATCCCCTATCAGAGTTAGTCCTGAGGAGAGAATCTAAAGGGGCCTGGCCTAGGACAGGGGTCCTGTGTCTCCTCCCTGCTAGAATCTGTGGTTAGTGGATGGAAGGATGAATGGGTGGATAGGTGGATGGATGGATGGATGGATGGATGATGGATAGATGGGAGGGAGAATGAAAGGATGGATGAATGAATGGGAGGATGAATGGGTAGATGGATGGAAGGATGGATGGAAGGATAGATGGGAGGGTGGACAGATGAATGGGTGGACTTTTAGTTGCAGCTGCCAGGCCTTCTTCTGGCATAGTTGGGGCAAGGCCAGCCAAGAAAGAGGGGTCCTAGGAAAGGTCTCTGGGAATCCTCCAGAGGCAGCCTCCCTTAATAATTGAGACTTCTTTCCCTCCGCTTTAACTGTGTGATTTAAAAGTCTGGCATGCAGCCAGAAGAACACAACTGTTACACATTTTATAGATGAATCAACCCCCTGATGGTTTAAAATGAAAGGGATGGGGAGAATGCAAACCAAAAACATATGAGCCAACATGCTCACTTAATTCTTGGAGGGATGGTGTGGTGGCTATGCCCATGTCAGGAACAGTGGACAACGGCAGAGTCCTGACAGTCTGCAGTCTTCGTACAGCATGGCCAGGCCAGGGGCATACCTAGGGGATGAAGAGGTAGGCAGCTGCCTTGAGAGGAGCCTCGAGGGAAGATCCTGGATACGAGGCCCCTCTGTGCTAAATTCTGCCAATCGGCATTGAAAGGAGGTGGAAGAAGAAGTACATGCATGCTTTGTGCAGACACCCAGGCCAGCCATAACCCTGGCATGGGAAAGCCTATCTTATCTCTCTCCCCCAGCCCCTACCCTTCTCTGGCAATCTATCTAGTTCTCTTGGCCTCTGTGAAACTTGGTTCCATTTGGTGCCAGGGGCAGCTGGAGCTGCCCGCAGAATGCAGCTCAATCTATGACCCCCAGGGAAGATAGGAAGGAAGGAGAGAGAAAAGGTACTGAAGTGCTTGGTAGAGAGGTCAGCCTGCCCAAGGTCACATAGCTAATGAGTGATGGAACCTGGCTTTCTCTGATTCCAAGATTCATGCTGTTTGATTAATACGCTTGATAGACTTGACAATGGATGAGAGGCTTTCACCTTGGGGTTGGATTTCTCCCAGACAGAGCTCGGTAAAGTCTACTAGAGGCAGGGCAATCCAGTCATTCTATGTTGCCCAGATTTTCCTGGTTTTAGTCCTGAATTCCCCATGGTCCTGGGAAACCTTCATTCCTGGGCAAACTCACAATGGTTGTTCACGCAATCAGAAGGTAGGTCATCGTCAGCCATTTGGCTGTATTTTGGATGCTTTGAACAATATTAATGACTGGCTCCCAACTCCAGACATGTTGATGTAATTGATCCAGACTTCAACCTGAGAACCAAGAGTTCTAAAAGCTTCCCAGGTGATTCTAATGCATAACCATGTTTGAGAGCCACGGGCTTAGCCTTAGGGATCTGCCTGACACCATTGCTGGTTATGCTCAGCTTCGTCTATGTCCTTCTGTGATATGGTGATGTATAATAAGAAATATATATTTCATTTCCATTCCTGTTTCTAGCACAGAGCTCCTAAAACCTTTGGAATTTCCTAGATCCTGACAGTGGTCAAGGTGTCCGTTGTCATGTTAATGAGGTGACTTTGGGACCTCACCTAAGCATAGGGGCTGGTTGCCTGGAGAACCGACCATGGGACTAGAGGGTTGGAACTTTCAGTCCCATCCCCTGACCTCCTGGGAGGGGCAGAGTAGCTAGTCAATCGTGCCTATGTGTAATGAAGCCTCCGTAAAACCCCAAAAGGACAAGTTCCAGAGAGCTTCTGGGTTGGTGAGCACTTGGGGGTGCTGGGAGAGTGGGGCACTCAGGGAGGGCATGGAAGCTCTGCCCCCTCCCTCCAGGGAAACAGTGTCAGAATGGAGTTGAACGGTAGGAGACCCAGCTGGCATGCAGAAAAAGCCTACACATCGGAACTGGGTGTCAGAATCTTACCCTCCTACGAGTCCCTCTTTCCTACCAAAATAAGTATAAACCCCTCAGTCTGGCATCCTAGAGCTCCCCGCTGCCCCAGTGGCTCCAACCTGACTTTCTAGCCCTATCTTTCTTCGGTTCTTTGATGTGTTCACTTTATTCCAGCTTAGCTCCCCATCATTCTCAGCAACTGCCCCTGGGGAATCCCAATGCAAGAGTTCCATAGACCACACTTGGAGAAAACTCTATTTTCCCCGTCACCTTCTGAAGCTCCCTGTTCTCTGGAAGTCTGGTGGGTGTGCAAGGGTGGTGCATTTCTACCTAGAGCTGGTAAGTGACCAGTGATTTGGGGTTAGGTCTGGACAGCGCTCCACTGTGGTGGAGGATTTGGGCAAGAGCACTAAGCAACATACAGAGCAAGGCAGGAAATAGGATTGGGGGTCCGAGCAGTGGATTCTAACAAATAGGAAGAGGGTGGGATGTGGGAGCAAAAGGGGTGGGGGAAGGGAGAGAAACCCTCTGCTCCTGCCCCCCTGTTTGTCTCTGAGGGGGATAGAGCCCCCAGTCCTGTTCGGCACGTGGGCTGTGACCCCGTCGGACCGAGACAGCCCCTGGCTGAGCCCCGGTCTCCAACCAGTCTGTGAATGAGAACTGCCTCATGCTTGTTCAGCCTGACTTAATTGGTATTTTTCCTAATTATCAGATTTAATCACCACCTCTCTGATGAAATAATTTTTGACTCAAATGAGAAATTAGACTCAAATGGGGAAAAAAGAACAAGTAGGAAAAAAAAAGCAAAGGAACATAACTCAGTACAGGAAATATGTTAAAATTACTTTTTTTGTGTGTCGTGAAGCATTATTTCCTTTTCTGTTCTCACAGGAGCGCCCCAAGGCCAGGGTTTCGGAGGGACTCCTGTACTTGTGAGCTTGTCTTGGGGTCAGTGAGCCTGGGCATCTCCAGCCCTAACCTGCCCCTCCAGCTTTGGTGCCTTTCCATATAGGTACCCCTGTGCCTGGCCCCTGCCCCGCTGATGGGTTGGAGGGGAAGGAGCTGGGGCTTCTTTTTTTTTTTGAAAGATTATCTATTTATTTATTTGACACAGAGAGAATGAGAGAGACAGAGAGCAAGCACAAGCAGGGGGAACGGCAGGCAGGGGAGAAGCAGGCTCCAGGAATTTGGGCAGGTGGAAAGCATGTGTGCTGGGAAGGGGAGGGATGTCAAGCAAGTAGCAGGTGCTTTATCTCCTTCCAGGAATCATATTTGGCTGGCCAGCCAAGTAACCACAGTGAGCAGGAGCCGACCCTGCTGTATAGTTGGTGTGGGGGGGGATCCCCCGAACTCACAATGGTCATTAGCCAAAGCTTTCTTTTTTTTTTTTTATTGTTATGTTAATCCCCATACATTACATCATTAGTTTTAGATATAGTGTTCCATGATTCATTGTTTGTGCATAACACCCAGTGCTCCATGCAGAACGTGCCCTGCTCAATACCCATCACCAGGCTAACCCATCCTCCCAACCCCCTCCCCTCTAGAACCCTCAGTTTGTTTTTCAGAGTCCATCGTCTCTCATGGTTCTTCTCCCCCTCCGATTTCCCCCCCTTCATTCTTCCCCTCCTGCTACATTCTTCTTCTTCTTTTTTTCTTTCTTAACATATATTGCATTATTTGTTTCAGAGGTACAGATCTGAGATTCAACAGTCTTGCACAATTCACAGCGCTTACCAGAACACATACCCTCCCCAGTGTCCATCACCCAGTCACTCCATCCCTCCCATCCCACCCCCCACTCCAGCAACCCTCAGTTTGTTTCCTGAGATTAAGAATTCCTCATATCAGTGAGGTCATATGATACATGTCTTTCTCTGTTTGACTTATTTTGCTCAGCATAATACCCTCCAGTTCCATCCACGTCGTTGCAAATGGCAAGATCTTATTCCTTTTGATGGCTGCATAATATTCCATTGTATATATATACCACATCTTCTTTATCCATTCATCTGTTGATGGACATCTTTAGCCAAAGCTTTCTGAACATATTCGGTGTTCATGGAAAAGTTAAATAAATGTCAGTGTTTGGGGGATTCGGGAAGGGTCCAAGGCCTGATGCACAGAGTGGTATTGTTTTAAGAGGGACAGGGGTGGAGAGAAGACAGGAGCGTTTACTGAGCCCCCACCACGCACCACAATCCGTGCTAGACGCTTGCCTACGTTTATCCCCTACAAATACCTCATTTTAAGGATGACAGGCTGTGGCTTTGAAATATACCTATGAGAGGCTTAAACCTGAAGTCTTTCCAATTCTTAAGCCAGACCACCTTCTAGGGTCTCACCAAGGCTTCGGCGACTTGCCCATCAACGCCGTCATGGTTTTTATGAGTCGAGGTCACGGTCGTTCACCCGGTGCTCTTGTAGCTATTGGTACAATTGGACCCCAATCGAAGAAGAAGTTAAGCATTTTGGAGCGTGTACTCTCAACCTTCCGTGACCTTTCAGCTCCCTGTCCTTCTCACCGCTCTTTGATTGGGCATTCTTAGGAAGCCCCAAGAAGAAGATGAAGATCCAGGTGGGAACCCCACCCACCCCCAACAAACACCCGTCTCCCATCCGGGACTCCAATCACATCACACCTCACTTCTCAAAACCTTCCATAGTTTCCCCCTTGCGCCCCACAAAACGGGACCCCGATCTTTAAGTTGGCATTTAAGTGCCAGCCCATGGGCTTGGGGGGCCCTCCCAGCCCTTCCCCATCACTCCTTTATACCCCAATCAGAAGGGACATTGGGCTCCATTTACTCAAACGTCTCTCCCTCAACACACCCAACTCCTGGCAAAATCCCCACGTACGGCCATTACCCCACAGAAGTGCTTCTGGTTCACTGCCTTAGCCCCTAGCTTAGTTCTTTCCTGGTGTGGTGCTGGGGAGACTCTCCACTAGCAGTGAGACAGTGATACCGAGCTAACGGGACCCCCAAGGAACCAGGGTACTGGAGGCTCTCCCTTCCTCTTTCTGTGCTCACAACCTGGGATCGGGCCTGAGGCCTAAGTTGGAGTCCTGGATTTACACTTGTCCTGTGTCTCCCGGGAGGCCCAGGCGCGGTTTGCTGCACCTGCCACAAAGCCCACGGGCAAGGCCCTTTCTCTTCACTGGGCCCCAGCTGGATGGAGGAGGTCATCAGACCCGAAATACTGCTGCGGATGAACATTCTCCTGCCGCTTCTCAGCCCCACACAAATTCATCAACAGACACTCCTCCTGCACCCCGCTACCAACCCCGCAGGGTCTGGGGGAAGCAAGATGGGAAAGGTCAGGAAGGAAGGCCTCTGAGCCCAGGTCTGCCTGCCCGTAGCCGGGAGCCAGGCTGCACCCCCTCCCCCCACCTTCCTTCCTTCTGCAGCGAAGACGGATCCAGAGTTACCAATGGTGGAGCATCTCCAGAGTGTAGTGGAGGGTGTGGGCTCAGAAACCGCTGGAGCAGAGTGTGAATAATGGGAACGGCTTCTGACTTAATTAGGCTCCCCTGAAGCCTGCAGAGGTAGTGGGGAGGCCCCGTCCTCCCTCCTCCACGACCTGGCATGCTCTTCCCATGCCAGCCAAGTCCAGATATCCTCCCCATTCTCCCGTTCTCCTTCCTTCTTCATCAGCTCTTCCTCCTCTCTGTGTCTGCTCCCCCCGCGTCACGATTACCCCCTACCTACCCTCTGCCTCCACTCGATCCGGGGACCCCACAGCGCTACAGCAAGGGGTCTACTCAGTGTCTCTGCTCTGTAACTGTGAGCACAGGCCAAAGCCGGGGCGCGGGGCATGCTCTGGTCACGGGGAAACCGAAACGGACGGCAGGAAGAGGTGTCCTCTGGCCCCGGTTCCTAGCACGCCGGCCTGTGTATTTCCCGCCCCTTCTGATGAAGACGAAATAACACAGTGACTGATTTAGCTTGCACCTGGCTGAGGACAGAAGGGAAAATCATTAGGGGCTATGGATGGAGACACTTCTCTCTGGATATCGGCACTATTGACATATGGGGGCCCGATTGCTCTTTGTTGCGTAGGGGGGTGGCTGGGTGGGGGGCACTGTCCTTGTGCTGTAGGATGTTTAGCAGCATCTCTGGTTTTTCCTTGATAGATGCCAGTCAACTGGCATCCTTCCCCCGAAATGGGTCAATCAGAAAGGTCTCCAGACATTGCCAGACGTCCCCTGGGCAGCCAAATGGTCCCAACTGGAGAGCCATGCTCAAAGCTTTGCTCATTTAGGCATCTGTGTGGTTGAAACGGAAGCCCCCTGGGCTCTGTGTCTGCGACTTCCCACCTCCCACCCTGCTTGCCAGAACATACCCTCTGGCACACGGAAGCTGTCTCAGTTTCTTTTTTTTTTTTCCTTTTTCACTTGACAAATGGAGCCATTTCCCCCTTTACAGGATTAACGTGAAGAACAAATGAGATACAAACTATAAAGTACCACATCACATTATGGAAAACGTATTTAAGGACTCCACTATGTTATTATTATATGCAAATGGGACTAAACCTATATACTCGAGGGAGAGTTCATTTTAAGTGATGATGGATAAGGGCACTCCAGAAGCTCAGTTGATTAGACTGGGAGATTTGTGGAAAATCGTTTAAATGGAGGAAGAGACTCAGCAGTCAGGGTGGGAGAAAGAAAGAAAGGAAAGAAAAGAAAAAAACCATGACAACAGGCGTGAATAGAAAAATTTCCCTAAAAGTCGGGATAGCTAAGAGGCTAACAAGCGGTCTGGGGCAGACTTCTCCCTAAATGGAGGTAATGATTTAGGGAATCAACGAAGGGACCTAGAGCTCAGGGCTGACAGGGAAAATCAGCTACCCTGGGGTGAGCGGGAGACCCAGAAAGAATTTAGTGACGGCTCAGCTAGCCAAGAGTGAACAAGGAATAAAACCCTGAGCGGGAAGGATCCAGACCAGGAGGACGACACACCCAAATTAGGAATATAAAGCAGCTCCCGAAGCAGACTCAGTAGGGTGCAGCATGAGTCCCTGCTCATTCTGCTTCCCAGCACCTCCTGTCTCTTCCTCTGGAAGGGAAATCATGAGCCCTGATTTTTCTTTGAGGAATGACCCATTTCCCATTCTCTGTCCATGTGGCTTCAGGAATGGCCGTGAATATCACAGCCTCCCAACTGCAGCAAAAGACTCAGGGACGGGCACATAATCAAGCAAGGCTGATCAGTGACAATGAGCATCAGCCCTGGAACTTCTGAATACATTGCTGGAAAGGGTGCTCTCTCTCTCTCTCTCTGCGAGAAGTGTTAGCTTGGACGGATGTAAAGAAACCTGTCTGAGAACAAAGCCAGCACGGAACAAAGCAGAACGGAGAGATGGACAGAGATAGATTACTGACAACACCATCTGTACACCTGGATCCACCCATGCCTGAAGTCCAGTACCCCAGGCATTTTCAGTAAAATGAGGCCATCCATTCATACACTTCACTTTTTTTTTTTTTTCTCAGTTTGAGTTGGGCTTCTGAGGATGCAAGTGTCCTCAGTAATGTAACGAGGCAGTGTGGTAAATTGGCAAAAAGGTTGGCTTAGGAATCAGGAATTCTGATCTTGGCTCCAGGTGCCCATCTCACATCTCTGAGCTTTACTCATCTCTGAGGACGTGTTGAACAAGGTGGTGTTGAAGAACCCTCCCCACTAGTAAATGTGATGATTCAGACCGCTCTATTGCTGACAGTTCTTGACTGCAAATAGCATTAAGACTTCTTCAAGGCCAGTCACTGGACCCTGTTCAGCTATGTGTGTGTGGCTCCTGGTTATCTGTCCAGACAGCTGAGGGCTCACAGGGCAAAACCAAAGTCAGGAAAGTTTTTCTCCACTGGAGACAGTCCTGTCCTTCCAAAGCTACAGTAGACAAGGGTCTTCAGTGCCAATGCCCCAGATCAAAACAAAAAACCGATCTGATGATAGACTTTTGCCCTATCGTCTGAATGAGATCTGAACAACTTCTGAATCTAAAGCAACTTGGGCAAACATCTGGTTGGGCTTCTTCTGTTCACTGAGAGGCATTGTATGGCCCTTAAGGGAGTTGGCCTGAAGGTAAGTTTTCACCAGTGTCTTGCATTCAAGAAGGGTCACATCCCTAAGACTAGACTCCAGGGTCTTGGGAGAGGGCAATGCAAGCTAATTTCATTGCAAGCTGGAGTTCAAAAGAGACTGGCAGGCCAGACAGGGTATTTACAAAAGGGTCCTGGCATTAACAAAGTGCTAAATTGAAATGTTTCCAGTCTCAGAAAGAGTCAGGGGGCACTAATGCACTCCGCCTGAGGCTAATCCTATTATTTGGAATTCTATCAGCCCGTTCTGGCTCGAGCCTAATTTCAGGAGTGAATTAGTGCAGGGGCTGCTTTTCATTCCTGCTGTCTATGCTGTGATCATATTTCCTGGGTACCTGGCCGGGTAGGTGGGATTCGGACAAGACTGCAACTGGCTCTCCCCTTGCCCCCTGTCCTCCCGACCAAATCCCACCATATGCAACCGATTATGGTTGATCGTGATAAGCCAGTGAGAAAGTATGTTTTATAAACAGTGAAAAACAACAGTGGACATCTATACTTTCTGCCCTAATTTACAGGCTTTTCTCAGCCCAGTGATTGTCATATCCTCTGGATGCCCGAGAGAGGAAGAAAGAACCTGTTATAGCCAGAAGCTCCATTCATCACTCATTCATTCATCTACTGCCATGGCTCTTGATGCCTCCAGATGGAAGACAAGACGATGGTCCACCTGTGCTTATGCAAGCCCATCCACGTGTGCGCACGGGCCTTCCTGTGTTTTCCCTAGATTTGGGCTCAGAAATTTTTTTCTGCAAGAGGCTAGAGAGTAAATATTTTAGGCTGTGTAGGCTGTATGTTCTCTGCTGCAAAGATCCAACTTCGCCATTGTGATTCGAACGCAACCATAGACAGTATGTTAACAAATGGTGAGGTTGTGTTCTAATAAAACTTTATTTATAAAAGCAGATGGTACTGGATGTGGTGGGCAGGCCGAGTTTGCTGACCCCTTAGCTATACACCAATTGCGCTGAGCGCCTTGGTTTATTAGTGTTAACTTAGCGATGGCAGTCTGCCTCTCTCTCCTGCATCCCTTCTGTATCTGGGGTTGGATAGCTATCTTCCCAGAATGCTTTGAGGACAGCTGATAAAGACAAGCAGGGTATAAGAGATGGCCCCTCCAGAATCCTCCCAGGACCCAGATGCCAGAGTGAAGAGTAGATGAAGAATGATGGAAAATTCTACCTCTGTTTGTCTGATTATGGTCTCATCTTGGGTGCTGTCTCTCCTGGGTCCTTAAAGATCACATGGCCCAGCTTCCACCCAGGACTGGTGTCTGACAGCCAATCTTATTGATTCTGCTGCTTGTGCCACTTTGTAGTGTGTATTTACCCATTCACCTCCTTGTTCTTCTCTTTAGCAGTACTTTGCATATTTACAGAGGAGATGTTTCATAATATTTGTTGAATATCCACCAACTAGGTGTCTGGACTTGGGCTAGGCATTATTCCGCGTTCAGGGGGAAAAGGCGTGGTCTCTGGCCCCAGGGAGCTTACAATGGAGTAGACAGAAGGAAGAATCAACAAACACAGGACAATGTGTTAAGTGCTGTGCTGGAGGTGAGCAAAGAAAGCAGAAGAAAGGACAGGTAGGCTCAATCAAGCACTATGGCAGACTCAGGAGGTGCGTAATACCAAGGCACTCTCTCTTCCTGGGACAGAATCCCAGAGCATGGAGCACCACGGGGAAGGACTGGCTCACCTCTCCGTGACCACTTGAGTGCCATCAAGCGCCGGTCACCCGCTTAGAATCACAGGGAGCTATGGCAGAGACCTCCAAAGCACATTTAGAGGAATGAAGAGAGGCCCATTCAAGGGAGAGGAAAAAAAAAACCTCCCCCTGTTTGCTTCTTACAGCAGTTTTTGTTTATCTCATTAACTCGCAACCTGAAGAACAGGACCATCTGGCATGCGGGCATGTTAACAAGATCATAAATTAGGAGGAGAAATGAAGCCAGATTTCCATAATGGTCGCAAGACAGAAATCAACAGCGCTGGGACGGAATTTGCTGGGAAGGTAGGGTGGGAGGGGGCTGGAACAAAATGAAAATGCCTTAGCACATCCAGTCTGAATGAAAAACACAAATCCAGAGTCATTTAGAAGGAGCGTTTTAGAAAAAAGTGCTGGCAAAGCATCTGCTCCCTGGAGAAGTCTCTCTCCCGCCTGTCTCCCTCTTCCTGTCTCTCGGGTCTTCCCCTAGGACTGGGGCCAACCTGATTCCCCTTGTTCTTGTAGGTCATGATTACGATTACTATAATAATTGCCTGAAAACTCCCCTTGTTTCTCATCTGGCAGAGGAAGACTTGCCCAGTGCACAAGGCTGCATGCTTGGACCCAAGCTCTGAGCCACCAGTGTTTCTACAGATTCTGAGTATTTTCTAGGACCCCGTGCTGTGGGCCTGGCAAACACAGCACCGGTGGGTCATTAGCGAGAGAGAGGCCTTGCCCTCTGAGGGCCTGGCTGCTGAGTGCCCAGTACCTGTGAACACGCAGAGCGTTCCCCAGTGTCACAGCTCTGGGCTTCTTGAAAGAGAGAACCCCTCCCCTCCCCATTCCCCAGCAGGTGCGCCCCCCCACGTGGCAGTCCTGGGCCTCTTCCCCTCTTGGGCCACAGCTTCCCCCGCTCCTACCTCTGCCTCTCTGTGAAAACAAGTCTCCTCCAAGCACCTTTCCCTTCCGCCCAAACTATCCTGATAATAAAAACACTATCTCAGGTTTAAAAATGTAGGGAAGGGGAGGGGCACCTGGGTGGCTCAGTGGGTTAAGCGTCTGCCTTTGGCTCAGGACATGGTCTCAGGATCCTGGGATCGAGTCCTGCGTCCTGCGTCGGGCACTCTGCTCAGCGGGGAGTCTGCTTCTCCCTCTCCCTTTCTGCACCCTCGCTCTCGAATAAATAAATAAAATCTTAAAAAAAAATTAAAATGTGGAGAAGGGGAGATAATTATGTGCTTGTACTTACACAAGGACAGCAGGAAAAAGGGTCCGTCCTTTTTGTTCGATTGAGGGAGACCAAAGCTATGCTAATTTTAAGGTACCTGATGGAGAAGAGGCTGATAGTATGATGATGGTAAAATAGCAAACTCTTTTTTTTTCCGATTGGAAAAGCAGCAGCATAATGGATTCACCAACGTTGCCTGCAAATTTCTCTCTGCTCAGTTTCTTTGAGGGGGGCAATTCACTGGCAAATTTTTCAATTTCTTTCGTGATTTTTCACCAATTCTGGCTTTTAAATACTCTCAAAAAGTCAATTTTGGTAATACCTGATTGCCTAGAAAGCTACTCTCTCTGTGGATATAAGAAATTTTATTTTCTGTATCTGTGGCTTCTTAACCCTATTTCACACCCTTCTTTTTTGTATTTGTGATTTTTTTTTAAAAAAGATTTTATTTATTTATTTGAGAGAGAGCAAGCAGGAGGGGCAGAGGGAGAAGGAGAAGCAGACTCCCCACTGAGCAGGGAACCCCATGCGGGGCTCCATCCCAGGGCCCTGGAATCATGATCTGAGCGGAAGGCAGATGCTTAACCAACTAAGCCACCCAGGCATCCCTAGTTTTGTGGGCTTGTATCTTTCTCTCTAGCCAGTTCTCATTAACATGGACATTCACTTCATATATTTTATATGTATTTTGGTTAAGCCACAATTCTAGAGTCAATTCTGCTAATTGACTCTGCTTTCTAATTTATGAATTTATTTTTTGTTGTTATCTTTATCAGTTATGCCCTGATAATTTCCAAAGATTTATCTAATTGCATCTTTCTACATCCCAATACAAATAAGTAATTCCCTTGTTCTCATTCATTTTTGTTCAGTCAACTCACTGACATTTTCTTTAGAGGCCAAGATACGGTCCGATTTTGTAAATATCCCATAGTCATAAGAAAGGAAAATATATTGACTTCTTTGTAGGTTAATGATGTCAATATTGAACTATTAATGTTTATGTAGATCACTATGGCTTTATTTGAGAAATGTTCCCCCTTTTTATTTCTGTCAATGTTTCTCTTCAATTCCAACTTTGGCTTTATATATTTTGATGTGATATTATTATTTATTTATTTATTTACTTATTTTGAGAGAGAGTGCGTGAGTGCACACACGCACGAGTTGGGGAGGGACAGAGGGAGAGGGAAAGAGAGAATCTCAAGCAGACTCCCTGCTGAGCGAGGAGCCCAACGCGGGGCTCTATCTCACGACCCTGAGATCATGACCGGAGCCAAAATCAAGAGTTGGACACTTAACCAACTGAGCCACCCAGGCGCCCCTGATGTGGTGTTAATATGTGCACAAAGAGATAGATCCATTAGCCCTCCATGTGTATTATTTACTTCATCAATAAAAAAACACTCCACTCTAGAAATGATTTAGAATTCTACACCCTACTGCCTTAAAAAATTTTTATTTTTGTAGTTATTTGTGTCAGTATTGTTCTGTCTAGCTCTTAACTTAAAAATTTTTTACATGTAATTATGCGGTAGGTGTATTTCTTGTAGGTAACATAAAGCAAAGCTTTGTTTTTTGAACCATTATTTCTTGAAAGCCTGTATTTTAACAAAGTAGTTAAATCCATTTATCTTTATCTCAGATTTGATTTGATCATTCTTACTTCTGCATATTTTTATTGTTTGGGGTTCTTTTTGTTTTTTATGCTTCCTTGACTTATTATTTCCTAGCATTAGTTTTATGGGACCATGTTTTGGTTTTCCCCCCTACAATGTTAATTTTTGCCCTACAGTAATCACTTTCAACTTTACAAATATTGTCAAGCCTGTGTTTTTTATATTATCAAAATCCATAATGAAACCATACCTAATGACTTATACAACTATGGGAGGAAAATGTTACCAAATATTGACATTTCCTCCTCTCCCTCCCAGATTTACCTGTTAGGCTTTCAAACATTTGGCCCCCTGATGAATATTGACCAATGACTATCCTTACAGTGTCCTTTTTTTTTCTTTCAAGAATCACATTTGCATTGTTTTGTAACTGCAGTGACAATCACGTTTTATGTGCGATGAGTCTCCAGGGTCCTCCAGTGCTGTGTCTTCTCTTGGGAACTCTTTGACTCTTTTTTTTTTTTTTTTTTTTGGTTGTCAGGTAGACGTTTGGCATCTTTACATATCTGAGGAAGCTTCTGTATTGTCTTGACAAGTAAACAACGCCTTGGCTGGCTGGTGTGTTCTTGGATCACAACCTTTCCATCTGTCTGTCTCTCTCTGTCTCTATCCATCTCCTGTCTCTTTCTTTCTGTCTTTGTCTCTTTCCCTGTCTCTCTGTCTCTTTCCTTCTCTCTCTCTCTTCTCTCAGTCTCTTTCTCTCCCTGTCTCTCTCTGTCTCATCTCTCCCTGTCTCTGTCTTTGTCTGGCTTTTTAGCAACTCTCTTCTGGAATTCACATCATCTGTGTCATGGAGATCTCTGTGACAAATCTAACTTGTGGTCCTTTGTAGATAGCTCTTTTTCTTGTTGTTTTTTTTTTCCCCCTACCTGGACACTTGCCGAATTCTATCTTTATCCTTGAAACTAAGAGGGAAAAAAATCATCAGTATTTGTCTGTGTGTTGGTTACTTTCAGTTAATTTTGCCAGGGGAGTCCCATCCCATTTACTCATTCCTGTCTTTCTAAATTCAGAGAATTTTTTTTTTTACTTTGTCCTATTTTATCTTTGTAAGTGATTGAATTCCTTTATAAAAAAAAAAAAGAAAACAAATCCCCTTTTTTCTCCTTCAAGAACTCCCTTTACATACAGGTGGATTTTTATTCTCTGAACTCAGGCTCCAAACACCTGCTTCCAGCCACTTCTGTCCATGGTTCCTTTTTGCTTCAGCATCTGGACGGCATCTCTGGCTTGCCCCTCACATTCCCATGACTGTTTCTCATGGAATCCATTGCTCCTTGACATTTCCAACAGCCATATTTACTCCTTGTCTCCTTTCCTTAACCGATCGAGGCCTTAAAAAAATGTTCCAGCTTGTCCGCTTATTATCTCCTGTTTTAGCTCATATTTTATTAAGTGTATGGCGTCTTCTACGTCAGTGAAAATAAATGCCATACTGACATGTTTCTGAATATTTTAAAAATCATTTCTTATCTCTGATTCTTGAATGCTACATTTATCTTTCTAGGTACTCCATATTTTTAATAGACTTCACCGCTGTCGCCTCGCTGACGTCTTTAAATGAGATGGTCACCTCATTTGGAACAGCCCCATACGTAGTGACGTTAGACTCTCCTCGGGGGCCCCTTTTTCTGTTCTATCCCGGGTGCTGTACCCCTCACTTGGCTGCTCAGCTGGTGTAAGTTGGCACACACCGTGGTTAGAGGAACTAACAAGGGACAGCACAGACTCCTCCAGCACGGGACCCTGATGCTGTCATTTCTTTCCAGCAAAGCTTCAGTTTTTTCTGTCTTGTCAGTAATAGCGTGGGGGCGTCTGGCTCCTTCTTGGAACCCATCTGGGGAGCACACTGAGAGAAAACACGGCCATGGGGACAATGCTCCGCAGAGTCAGGGGACCGCCTGGTAGACCACGCCCTGGGACTCTGGGGTGAACCTGGCCAAGTTCCGCTTCTCCCGACATGCCTAATATGGCGACACATCACCTGGGACAACTCCTATTCATTATTTCCAGTTCCCACTCATTCATTTGATAAATGTTAGTCTGCCGATCCATTCAACAAGTGTTTGAGGATACTGCCAGGCTTAGTGCTAATTGCTATGGGTATGATTGAGAGAGAGAAACGAAAAGGTCCCCTGGCCAGACTTTCATTTCAGTGGGTCAAACACAGTCACCAGTCCCCAGTCTAGGGACGCGTGGCGGCCAACCAACAGGATGATGCAGAAGCTGCCGTTCCTTTAGATCCAGAGGTCGGGGAAGGCGTCCCCCCTCGAGGAGATGACCCAGAGTGGAGCCATGAAAGGTGACAGGAAGGCCATCTTGTGAAAGAACAGAAAGCGGACCAGCGTGCTGGAACATAAGCAGGCTGGTGTCTTCGGCTAGCTCTCCGGGTTTACTCTCGCCGGCTCCTTTCTGTGCACCCCAGATCCCCTGCTCCTCCGATTTCTGTGGGGCTTAGTCAGCAGGCATCACCAACAGGAGACGGGGTGGGGGGCAGTGCAGTCAGTTGGGGGTATCTGTTCTCCCAGCTCATGCCCACGTGGGTCACTGCGGGTGGGCTCCAGCTCCTGTAACTTCTCTCTAGGTCAGGGATTGCAATACCCCCCCACCAGTGCTAGCCCCCCGGGACTGCGCTATCCTCCCTTTAAAAAAAAAAAAGATTTTACTTATTTATTTGAGAGAGAGAGCAAAAGTGGGGGGAGGGATAGAGGCAGAGGGAGAAGCATGCTCCCCACCGAGCAGGGAGCCCGATGCGGGGCTCGATCCCAGGACCTGAGCCGAAGGCAGACGCCCCACCGACTGAGCCCCCCAGGTGCCCCTGACTGCACTGTCCCTTGTTAGTTCCTCTAACCACGATCACCCTTTCTTCGGGAGCCCAGTGTTGCTTGCTTCCTGCTGGGAGACAGGAGCATAAAGTAACATGCACATTTTGTCAAAACAGATGACTGTGCTCTGCCTCACCCCCTCCCCCCATTCCTCAAATGCCAAGTTGTGACTTTAGCGCTTACTGAATTGGATTACTATCTCCCCCACGTCTGCCTTGTTACTCATTTTCATCTCGTTTCTCCTGCTGTTGGTGGAAACTTGAGGTGGGGATGCCCGCTCCTCTGGGAGGCTGGATCGTGGCTGGATCCTAAGGAGCCTGTGTCCTAATCCTTGTCGGGGAGAAGCCGAACCCAGGGGGTGGCAGGTGGCCTCTGGGTCCCCTTGTGGGCGACATGCTTCCAAGTAAGGGGAGGGTGAAGAGGCATCTGAGCCTCTGGGGACTGAGGTCTGCAAGGAACCCTCCCAAGAGACGCCCCAGCCTCCTACTCGCTGGGTGCTCATCATCGGCCGCTTGGAACACAGAACTCTGAGCAGAGAACAGAGAGGTGCTCTGAGGTGGCCCAGCTGGGCGAACAGAGGCGTTGCCCACAGTCAGCGGCATGGCAGTCCCAGGAGGAGGGCACCAGCACCAAGGGCCAGTGCTGAGGTCAGGGAGAAGCAACAGCTCAGTCTGGAGCCCAAGCTCTGCTGGGGTCATCAGGGACACAGGAGGAGGGTAGAACTCCGGAGATTCTGAGGACGCCTCCCGTGAGGCCCCTTTGATCAGGTGAACTTTACCCAAGGGTGGTGGGACACCCTCAATGCCTGAGCTGGTTTCCTCCTTCTTGGGGGGGCACACCACTGCTGTAACAAACGAGCACCAGCTCAGGGGCTTCAAACAACATCAACTTATTACGTTACAGTTCAGGAGGTCAGAAGTCTAAAATGGGTCTCTCTGGACTAAAATCAAGGAATTATGGGGCCGTGTTCCTTCCGGAGCTCTAGGGGAGAGTCTGTCCCCCGGCCCTAAGAAACCGCCTCTGTTTTTGGCTCGGGCCCCGTCTAACACCTTCGAAGTCAGCCATGCAGCATCTCCCGATCTCTCTCTCTCTGACATGCTCCCTCCTGCCTCCTGATTGTAAGGACCCTTGGGATCACATTAGACCCGCCTGGAGAATCCAGGATAATTTACCAATCTTAAATCCCCCTTGCCATGTAAATACCATATGCACAGGTTTCAAGGGTTAGGATGTGGACATCCCCGACCGTTATTCTGCCTACCACAAGGGGCTCATTCTGCCCGTGCCAGAAGCTTTCTTCTGTCCTTGGGAGGGCACCGGGGCCCAGAGAGTGATGGCAGAAGCCATAACATCGACATCGGGAGAGAGTGCTCACTGGGGTCTCAGGAACAGCCTTTCCTGCTCAGGGAGGTTTGGAAAGGAAGGACATACTGGCCATGATGAGCGTGAATCAAGGCTTGGTTGGGGGGATGGCGGGCAGTGGCAGACATCCAGCCCCAGTCCTGGCCCCTGACTCCAGAAGGTTGGCTCCCAATGTCAAATGCACTCTCAGCCCTAAAACCCGAGCAGGCTCAGGATGGGATCCCGGGGTTGCTGGGGGCCATGTAAGTTCGGACCTTAGTGGACCCAGGCACATCAGTGAGGTCCTTCATGGCCGGCACAGGGGCGCCCTGCCTTCTTCCCATGACACTGACCAGCATTCCAGGCAGGAGCCTCAGGGAAGGAGGGGATGGGGAGTCTGTGGTTGCAGCTCCGGCATCACACTGCCCCTTCTCCTTGTAAGAGGAATGATGGGCTTCCCGCTTCGTCTTTTGAGGATCAGGCTTGGACTGGCCTGATAAATCCAGGCACTATCCTGGCATTCCTCTGGGAAGGACCCTGGGGTAACAGGGCTCCCCTCTCCTAAGATGAGAACAAGCCTGCAGCCCTCCTGAGCTCTCACCATCTTACCAGAATCAGGCACAGTAACCCACTCTCTTGCATGTGTTTGCATGCACCTTGCACCCCGGTCGATTGGATCCCTGACTTATGTGGGTCCTGTCTGCACATTCTGTCCCTCTGTAAGCCAGCTAAGGTACCGGAACAGAGGCTCCCCTGCATCCCAACCACGGGCAGGAGAGAGAACCCACAGTGCCCATGTGGACGTGTTTTAGGAAAGCAAGAACACCAACAAACAGCTTTCGAGGAGACAGCTGGCCTGGGGAGCGAGCGGGCTGTGAATGGGAGCAGACCGGGGAGTTGTAAACTCCTCTCCCCCGAGTTGCTGAACTGGGAGAATTAAAGATATAAATTAAATAACGCATCTGTTCTCCAAGGTCCCTTCCAGCTTTAAAATTTTATGCTTCCATAAGCTTCTGGGGAAAAGAATAAACCAACCACTAATAGCAAGGAGCTTTTGAAAGCTTTAAAGGTTTTAGAAGCTGTATCTAACAGGAACAAGGAGGTTTGCTGCACACATGGAAAGGTCTAGTGGGAAAAGTGAATACTCAGCTCTCCGCTATCTGAATAGAGGCTTATCCAAAGCAAGCCCTGCTTTCAGGCACTTACACCGTTTCTATTCTGCCTAACGAAGCTCTCGAAACACAGACGCTATTTCCCTCTTACAACAACAGGAGCTACAAGAAGAGGCCCCCAACCCCTCGCATATCCCCACTCCCCCAAGAAGTGAGGACCAGTTAGGACACAGCACCCAGGCTCTCCCTCACCCCCGCTCAGAAACAGGCTGGTCCCACAGGAAGCTCAGACTTGCATCCCATTTGGGTCCCACAACCACGGGGACGGGGCAGGGGGGCCTCTCCTGCCCACCTTCCTTTAGCTGCTTTTCACTGATGCGAGGACAAAGTCACCTGCCACCTAACATATAACAGGGGGAACTGAGAAGTTTTTGAGAACCATTGCCATACTACGGTCAAGGTGATGAAAATTAGAAGCGATCTTTAAAATCCACAGATTGGGGGAGGGGTAGTCTGTACTTGAAGTCAAACACCTGTGTGTGTGCATGTGCGTGTGTGTGTGTGTGCAATCATCTGAGGGCAGAGACCATCCCCAACTTGTTCATTACAACCCTGAGGCCAAGACCAGCACCTGGACATATTAGATGCTCAACAAACACTGAATGAATGAATGAATGAATGAATTAGGAGGGAAATACATTTGTACCCACAGGAACTAACTCTGAACGGCTTGCAAATACATCTAGGCAGTGGTCCCCCCATCAGATTGCCCAAATTGGTGAGAAGGAAGACCCAGAAACACGGTCCTTTGTTTATTAGGCATTTAGTGACCTTTGGGATATGGAAAAGAAAAAGACCTTGGCTTAGGAGAGAGAGATGGGTGAATGCCTAATTGGCATAAAGGAGTCAAGGGTCAGCAGGAAGGAGGAGAGACAAGCCAAGCCTTAGGAGGCCAGCCCAGGGGAGATGGGGGCCATGAGTGCACCCCCGTGGAGGGCTGTCAGTGGTCAGGAAGTTCCTAGGATCAATGATGTCTGACATCCATTTAGAAACTGTTTCCTGGGATGCCTGGGTGGCTCAGTTGGTGAAGCGTCTGCTTTCGGCTCAGGCCATGATCCCGGAGTCCTAGGATGGAGTCCTTTGTCAGGCTCCCTGCACAGCGGGGAGTCTGCTTCTCCCCTGCCCCTCCCCCCACTTGTGCATGTGCTCTCTCTCTCAAATAAATAAATAAAATCTTGAAAAAAAAAAGAAATTGTGTCCTGCTCTCTAGAGGACCGTTGCCTTGTCAGATCCTTTTGATTTTAGCCCAGGGAGACCTATTGTGGACTTGGGACCACCAGAACCATAAGATTAAATAATTTGTGGTGTTTTAAGCCACTGAGTTTGTGGTAATTCGTTACAGCGGCCAAAGGGAACTCACATCACACTTTCCCATAGAGAGCCAGGAAAAGCGAACCCTTCCAAGAAGGCGGGCGGGCGGGCAGGCAATGGCAGGGTTCTGATGAAAATGGAGAATTCTACCTGGGGACCCCTGAAAAAGCTAGGACTGAGGGGCATGAGAACTGTCCTGCACAACACACAACTCCTGTCCTCTCCATCAGCCACCCCCCCACCGGGATCCCCAGTCGGCAGGTCTGATGACTGGGCTGTCCAGTAGAAAGGCAGTTCCTGAAATCCTAGAGCCTCGGGTGGGACCTACATGCAGTCCTGCCATTTTATTGACCAGGCGCTGACGTCCAGGAAAATGACTTGTCCAAGCACAAAGCTCGAGGACAAAGCAGAGGTGGCATTGGAACCTCAGGCTGCTCATTTCCAAGCGTTTGTCCTTTGCCCGAGACATGCCCTTGCCAAGGACTGAGCCCCAGCGCGGGGCTGCCTGACCTCCCACCGGAAGGCAACGTCCTGCTGAAATGCTCAGGCGAGTGAGCAGGTCTGGAGAGCCCATGTGATTATCTGTGACCACAGGGCCATCCAGCTCCCTCTCCCCATTGGCGACAGACCCTTGGGGACCTCACGTTGGGCATGCCTATATCTGAGTGGGTCACTTCGGGGCAGGTGGGTCTGGGGCTGTGGGTGTGGGTTGCCCGCCTCTCCTAATTGACCTTTATAGGCAGAGCTGCCTCCAACACAGAGGGCATCTTGCAGGGGAGGCTCTTCCCCCCTTCATCAAGCTCCCTGACCCTGCACGGCCTGTTTGACACCCTTAGATTTCTTCCCTGACCACCTCTTCGGACTGGGACCTCTCTGGCTGGGGGATTCTAAGGACTTGTGGGGTCTAATCAGCATCCTTGACTCAATGACACTCATGCTCCCCAGAACTCCGTTTCCTGAGAACCTTCTTCAGGGTGAGTTTTTGAGCACTGGGTTTGGGGTGTTGGCAGATTGAGTCTCAATCTCCATTGATCTGCTCAATTGATTGATCTCAATTGAGTTGAGAGTGATAAAACAGGAGGACCATTTGGAAGCTTTCTCAGAGGGGAAGGTGGGGAAGCCGCGTTTGCATGGGATCTCGGCCCATGAGTGATTGTGGGAACTACAGAGACATTGGATGCCTTCGGAAGGTCATGGCTCTGTGAAGCTCAGTGTCAGAGAAGTGGCCCAGGACTTGGGCAGAGAAGAGAGAGCATGCTGGCTCTGGGGGGGTGCCTGGGCAGTGGGGCTGAAGTTGGAGAAGCCAGGGTGGGTGTGACTCCAGCATTATAGAGAAGTTTCCAGTTTCCCTGGGGGCAGGCAGCTGGGACATCTCAATAGGGAAGCTGAGGAAATTGCTGGCCAGGTCCAAGGGATGGGTTTCTGCTTCCTCCCATATGTCGACTTCCTGGCTCCCCCCAAAATGCCCCTTCCCTCCCTTTAGCTGAGGATGGTACCCTCCCTTCCCCCCACCCCTACACCAGCACTGCCCGTCCTGGAGGCTGAGAAGACTGCCTGCCCTTATCTTCTCTACACAATTCAGAAGGCCCGCTAACTAGATCCTGATTTGGGGAAACCAAAAAACACTCCTCGAAAAGTGAGCAATGTGGCTGTAAATCAGGTCCTTAACTTAGTGCAATGTTTTAAATATGCATAGGTGTTTATTATTTACAGGAGACAGTAGATAGTAAAAAATGCTTTATGGGGCCTGATCCCTGTCCTCCAGGACCCGATAATCTAATATAGGACATATGCTCTCTATATGTATATATAAATGCGAACAGCAGCAATGCAAGGCTGAATGCGAGACATAATGAATATTAAAATAATTTAAAAGACAGACACAATGGTACAGGCTTCCTGTGCTAAGTAAGCCCTGAATGCCTGTAGGAGTCGGCCTCTAGTGGGAGAGGGACCGAAGCTGAAGCAGGGAAGGGCGCAGTGTTGGGAGGATGGGGAATGGACGGACCGTTGGGCCAGCTCCTGTGGGAGATGAAGCTAGAACAGTTGGAGGCCACGGGGTTGAAGACTATGAGAGATGGTCTGACGGGTTTAGTCTTTTTGGGGAGTAACAGGGACAACTGGAAGTATGTGAGAAAAGCAGAAAACATCAAGCCATGGCTTTTTGATTCCTTCCAACAGACAACCTGAGCAACAAGCAAGGTGGGTCCTTGTGAGCTTGATTTGTTGGCTTCGCCTGAGGGCAGGATGGGGCCTTCCCCAAGCTTCTGGCTCCCTTCCCCAGGGGACACGCTATGACCAGGGAGGTGCCACACTTTTCCTGAGTGACAAGACTAGAAGATCACTCTGGCAGGACAGGAAATGGAGTCTCCTGCCTTCTGGCCCCCAAATCTGTGAGAAACATGTTCTCTCGAATGATGGGCTAGGGCCCAGGTGGGGGTGGGGGTTGGGTTAATCATGATATTAATGATGAAAGTTCCTCCAAATAGGAGGAAAACCCCATAAAATCTATAGATCACGTGGCTTCTAGTGTATTATAAATTTAAACAAAACCCTCTGCACAATCTTAAATTCAATCACTTTTCCCCAAATGCCTTATAGGAGCCTGACACATATTTACAGAACGTACAAGCAGAAGATTTTCCCCATTATATCACGCTGGAAATACACGAGGCTACAACCTAAATGTCCATCAACAGGAGGCTGGTCAAATAAATGATGGCACATTTGTATCGTGAAGTATTAAAACTATTAAAACAAGAACACGACAGATCTGAGTGAGCTGACCTAGAACATTCCCCATGACATAGGATCAAGGGAAGTAAGTTTCAGACCAGTACAGAAAGCATGGTCCTGCTTTTGTACAAAAAGATAGGTGTGTAGGGGTGGCTGGGTGGCTCCGTCGGTTTAGCATTCAACTCTTGATCTCAGCTCAGGTCTTGATCTCAGGGTCGTGAGTTCAAGCCCTGTGTTGGGCTCCATGCTGGGCATGGAGCCTACTTTTATTTATTTATTTATTTATTTATTTATTTATTTATTTATTTATTTATTTATTTTTAAAGATTTTTTATTTATTTGACAGAGAGAAAGCCAGCCAGAGAGGGAACACAAGCAGGGGGAGTGGGAGAGGGAGAAGCAGGCTTCCCGCGGAGCAGGGTGCCTGATGCGGGGCTCGATCCCAGGACCCTGGGATCATGACCTGAGCCGAAGGCAGACGCTTAACGACTGAGCCACCCAGGCGCCCCCGGAGCCTACTTTTAAAAAAAAGAAAGGTACGTGTGTATATACACATGTAGCTGTGTGATAAAGCACAGCAAAATGCTGGAAAAGATTCTGTGAATGGCACATAAGTCATGGAGGGTGGGCTTGGAGAAGAGGCCGCCATTCCTACTCCTTTCTGTAACCATTGTTTTTTATTGTTATGTTAATCACCATACATTACATCATTAGTTTTTGATGTAGTGTTCCATGATTCATTGTTTGTGCATAACACCCAGTGCTCCATGCAGTACATGTCCTCCTTAATACCCATCACCAGGCTAACTTTCTGGAACCATTGTAAATGATGGGATTTGAGGCAGTTTTGTTTTCTTTATGCTCTGCTGTTTTTTTAAAAAAATAAAACCCTTTTAAAAGGTTCATGAAGGGTTGGCACTATTTAAAGGAGTCATTTAGTGGAGTGAAGAATAACAGCTATTATTTCTTGAGCGTTCGCTATACGCTTGCTATACACCTAGGTGCATGTGGGTTGCTGTGGCCGGGACACCGCTCCTGAAAAATCCCTGGAGAAAAGGGAATGATTGTGTTCTGTGTTTAGGTTTTTCATAGGGCAGATTTTCAAATAATGGGTATATGGTGTGACGATATATGGCGATGGCCAGCTCTATAAGAACAACATCTGAATTCACTCTGTTTTACTCTTCACCCTACCTCGAGTGTATAATATGCTGATTACTAAATAAATTTCTAAAACAAACAAACAAAAACTCTATATACTGCCCCACTGGTGTTTCCTCAAAAGTCAAAAACTTGGTTGCATGAATTATCATGAGATTTTCTGAATGGGAAAGTGAGCTTTAGTGGAGTACTTGACCTAAAGTTGAAGATCTCTTACTCCTCCCTCCCTCCCTTTGTTCCTAGCTTCCTTCCTCCCTTCCATCCACCCATCCATCCATCCATCCATCTATCCATCCATTCATTCATCTATCCATCTATGTATCTATCCATCCATCCACCTATCCATCCATCCACCTACCCATACATTCATCCCTCCTTCCAATCTTTCCATCCATCCACTAATTTAGCAAACATTTACGGAATGCGTGCAGGGGAGTCTGTTGGGAACAATGAAGAATAGAAAATAGTATCAGACAATTCTCAAGGAACTCAAGACTAGCCCTCGCCACTGTGACACAGCTCTTAGGCTGGATGGGTTGAAGATCACTGTTATGCAGTAGAGGAAGCCCACTCAACCCACCGCATCCCTTCAGGGGATGGAACCCAGGGGCCTCCACACAGGACCTCTGACACTGGGACCTGGGATGCCCAGGGAGGTGGCAGCCTGTGTATCTGGGCAGGAGATTCCACTCTGATCTTATTAAGGAGTCTGAAGAAAGCCTGCTTTGTTTAGCTGGAAGGTTGGTGTCTTGCAATAATGGTGTGGCTGTGCTTTTGTGGGGAGACCTAAGCAGAGAGCACTGGCGAGGCTGCTGGGGGGAGGGGGTCCTGGGGGGCTGGGGAGGTGGTGGTGGGCAGTGAGGTGCAGCACCCAGAGGCTGTCTCCAGTGGGTGACATAGGACTCTCAGAGAGGAGTCCCCCATAGGCCTGGGCTTGAGGATCCAAGTGGAAGCATGGGAGTCACTGGTGGCCTGAGGGTCATGGCTCCTGTCCTCCCCCTTTCTGAAGCCAGGACATCCTCAGGCACAGATGCTGCAGGTTGCACCTCAGACTGCAGGAAAGGCAAGTGTAGTACCAAGGAAAGAGTACAGGATCTGGCACCGAAGACGTGAGTTCAAACCCTGCCTCCACCACTTAGTGACCTCACTGTCATAGGCATGCGACTCAACCTGCATAAGCCTCTGCTTTCCTGTAGGTAGGACCAACAGTCACAGGGATTAAATGAGAGAACCCTGGGGCAGCGCCTGGCATGGGTGCTTTGTATTTATTTCGGTGTGTGTGTTTATGCTGCTGAGTGAGGCTTTTTTCCAACTCCAGATCGCCATTGGCCCCGGAGCCGTGGAACACACCACAGTTCGAGAGTCAGGCCAGTCTGAGAACTCCCCAAGCCCCAGCAGGTAGCCTGTCCTTCCTAGATGAGCTCTTACCTCCTCTTGTCAGCTCCTAGGCTTCTGGCAGGAGCCCTGAAGCAGGATCCACTTTGTCCCGGAGGGGACATCTACCGTGTCTGGAGATATTTATGATGGTCATAAGTGGGGGAGAGGATGCTACCGGCCTCTAGTGGGTGAGGGCCAGGCATGCTGCTAACCCTCCTACAACCCACAGGACAGGGCTCCCCGACCAAGAGTTAACCCTTCCCAAAATGTTCATAGTGCCGAGGTTGAGAAACCCCACTCTTGAGTCAAGAGTCAGGATGCTGATGCCCAGGCAGAGAGAACGTGATATGTAGAGGCCAAATGGAGTTGTTGATGTTAACAGCACCCTTTCGGAGACCTAAGCTGGGGACAAGCATTTTTTTTTTTTAAAGATTTTATTTATTTATTTGAGAGAGAGAGAGGAGGAGAGAGAGCGAGCAGCAGGGAGGAGCAGAGGGAGAGGGAGAAGTAGACTCCATGCTCTATAGGGGACTCGATCCCAGCACCCTGAGATCACGACCTGAGCCAAAGGCAGATGCCTAACTGACTGAACCACCCAGGTGCCCCTGGGGACAAGCATTTTTCATAGTGATCGTAATGATGAGTCTAAGGACGATATCAAAACAACTGACCTCTGGCATCTTCTTTCCCCATCTCAAAAATGGCACGACCAGCCAGGTCCGAACCTGGAAGCCTGAAGGTTTGCAGTGATGTTTCCCCCATTCCCCTCCTCCATGGCCCTACTCCACTGCTGGTCCTGGCACTCCGAAGTACCCCGTGATTCCACCTGCTGCCCAAGGCACCCTACTCAATCTCAATTTCACCATCCAGCTGCCTCCTAGTTGATGGATTGTTCTGCGCCCCGTCTCGCCTCCCTGAAATTCAGTCCCCATAGAGCTGCCAAAGTGATCTTTCAAAAAACATCACTTTAATTCACCTTATGCCCCCGATTCAAACCCTCCCACCGCCCCTCGGGATAAAATCCAAATTCCTTGATGAAGGTCCTTTCTTGGAGTTCAGTTCCTAGAATGAATCATGTTCTCCCTCCTTGGAGCCTTTGTACTTCTTGTTCTACCTGTGCAGACGGCCCTTCCTGGGCCTCCTTCAGGCTCCCAATCTCCTTTCCCCTTGGAAAGGCCAACCTTGATCTCTCCAAAGAGGTCCACCTTATTCTCCTCCACACATCCCTGTTCATTCTGTCACGACATTTACACAACGTGTAATTCACTAATCATTCTGTTGACTTATCCTGTATCGCTACTGAACAAGGGCATGACCCAGGTATCCCACATGCACTGCTGTGTCCGCAGCATGTAGAACAATACCTACCCCCAGCCCATGTTCAACAAACATTTGTCAAATGAATGAGCTGGCTCCTAAATTGATGCCGGGTGTTGTAGTTGACAAACCATTATGGAGACCTATTCATTATCTCTGGAAGGTGGGAAGTCAATGGAAGCTCCCATCGAGGGCTGTCTGACCATTGGCCTTGATAATGGTGGTAGCCACATCACTCACTGGCAGCCGCTGGCAGCCACTCCATTCTGGGTTCAGGAGTGGTAGAGCTGGGGGCAGGGGCGTGGCTCGGTGGTTTCCTGATCCATTCCCAGTGGCAACACACACTTGGTAGGCAGCTGGGTCAAAACTGGAATTTGTGATCCTGGAACACAGACCTCTTGGGCCGTCGTGGGGAGAAGCCCCATACTGGTGGCATCCTTAGCATGCCTCCGAACTGGATAAGCCATTCAGCCTCCAGGGCATGCTTTGCAGAGCAGAGATTCACAAGGACTCTGCCCTCCCCACCAGGGCGGAACAAGAAAAAAGGAGGGAGGGGAGGAATGCGCAAGCTTTGGTCTCTGTTCCCTGTCCCATTGCCCCTTTTCTCTGAACTTGCTGGTCTTTTTTTTCTCCTTAGTATGGCTTTGCCTGGAATATTTTTGCATCTTCCTAAGGCTCATTAATTTCCAATTGTCCACCAACATCCACACCACTGTTAACTGTGTCCTTATTTTCACTTTTGGATGTCGAGTTGTGTTAACTAAACTTTCTTATCTTCCATATTCTTGATGTTCTGGTATCTGTGGCTGGGCTGACCATGGGGGAGGTACTGCCCCTCTCCAGGGTAGAATGACTTGCAAGCCTTTCATATGCAAACGAACCAATCCAGAGCCCCTCTCCTCCCATCTCTTCTTTGGGTCTTCTATACTCCAGACCAAGATCCACCTGCCTTCATTGCTCAAGGATCAGAAACCAGGCAACTGAGAGTCAGAGCCCACTGGGATTATTCAAACCAGCCAAACCTCAATCTGCTTACCCTGCCTTACCTTTCCTGCTGAAACTATGATAAAGACTCTCAACCATGCCCCCTGCCCCCACTGCCCCTGCCTGCTGATGGACTCTGGTGCTTCCTTTATGGCCTCGAATGGCATGCTGTACCTTCTGCTTCTAAACACCTGTGAGTATAAAAACTTCTTCCATCACCACAAACATTTCCATATCTACACATCTTACTACCTATTCCTACCTACAAAACAAACCCTAAGTAAATTCTAAAACGAGCGTTTTCTACTCAACTATATATCAAAAGATGATTTTCCTGTCTCATAAGTATTTCTACTGTTAACAGATTTGACACACACTTTCTGGATATACTAACAGTTCCTGATGAAGATGGAAACCGTTAGTCACTCATGAATTAATTGATAAAACTCTAGGCTGAAAAAAGAAGTCCCTCTATGTTGCAAGCACTCTTCTTATGCCAGTGAAAATCCATTAATTACAGCTGTCAGCCATCGGCTGATTTAGAGACAGTCAGGGGCTCGTCAGCTCTCTGCGGGCCATGGCAGGACCCATGTCAAGGTTGGGGGCTTGGTCTCATGCAAGACTAAATGTCCGGGGGGTGGGGGGGTGCATCTCTCTGGCCCCTCTTGCTCACACACCTTGGCGTCCTGGATCCACTCCTAAGGGAGACATGCAAAAGCTCATCCCTCTCTCTCTCAGCCCCAGATGCAAGAGTTGTTGGCTTTCTCCACTAGACTTGGGTCCACCGTTTTGACCGAGAAAATCAGATTACAGAAGCTGCTTCTGGGAGGTGGTCCTGGCGTGTAAGGGCCCCGACTGCCAGGCAGTGGAAGAGTTCTTCCTTAATATGTCTGGGCAAAATCCCTTGTGCGGCAGCTGGAGCCCTTGGCTTCCTGTTCGGGCCTGACTGAGCCGGGCATCACCATCCTTCTTGCAGAAAATGTCCACAGACTTGCACATTGTTATTTGTTCCTCTCTGCAATATATCAAACAGATGGCTCATCCTCTCCTCCCGGGTCCTATTTTCTGGCCTTTAATCATGTTTGTTGCTTAATGTTGGCCAATGCACCGGGCAGCCGTTTGTCTGAGACCCACACGGCCGGGGCTGGCCGCGGTCCCTCTTGAACTCGTCCGGGTTCTGGGGTCTGATGAGCAATCGCTCCCATCAGCAGGCTGGATATTAAACAGCTGGGGCTCTCTGCAGCCATTTCGGGGACTGGCCCAGAAGACAAGAAAGCAATTTCAGAGACAAGAAACAATTGCTTTGAAGACTCCGTCCAGTTCCCTCGAAGCGTTCTGTGGCTGAAGGCAGGCAGGCAGACAACAGAGGGAAGGAGCTGGGCTCTGTGCTTCATACCCAGACTCTGCTGTTCCCATTATGTCCCACTCACATCCCCAGCTCATGCAACTGGGGCCTGTCACCCACAGTAGGGAGTGTGGACCCTACGAGAAATCCCCTTCTCTTACCCCCACATCCTGAGTGGCACAGAAAAGATAACACACAGGTTAAGTCCAGGCCAAGAGGACCTTCATGTTATCATTCAATAAGCATTTACTGAGCGTCTACTGTGCACCGGGCACTGTGCTGCCCACAGGGGTGAATGCGAAGGTGAGTAAGATCCACATCCTGCCCGCCCACCCCCTTTGAGATTAAGTCTAAAAGGCAAATAGATACATCCCCATAACCCCCTCATAATCCCAGGCAGGCTGGGAGAAAGGCAGTTAAGAGGGACACATTGTTAATATTCGGGAGGCAGTCCAGAGGAATCCAAGATTAATTCCGTGTAGGAGGGCAGGGGAAGGCTTCGTGACAGATGAACATTTGGGATTCGTCGTGTATTCACAGTGTCTTTTACACCGTGACCCTGCTGAATTCCCACAACAACCCAATGAGGTGGGCAGGATGATGCCCATCTGTCAAGTGGAATGTCGGGGCTCAGAGAAGTTGGGGGGCTCATCGAAGGCTACCCAGAGGGTAAGTGGTAGGTCCGCATGGAGTCTGGCTAAATCGAGGAGCGGCGTTGTGCCATCCTGCTTCTCAGGAGAGCAGGGTGGTTTCACTAGGGGATGCCCAGTTGGTACAAGGACACAATGGTGGGGGCGCCAGTTTGGGTGTCCGACTCCGGACTTCAGCTCAGGTCATGATCTCAGGGTCATGGGATCGAGCCCCGCGTCAGGCTCCACGCTTTGCAGGGAGTCTGCTTAAGGATTCCCTCTCTCCCTCTCTCTTTCTAAAAAATAAATCTTAAAAACAAAAGAAAAGATACAAACGTGGTTTTAACTAAACAAGGGGACCTAGCCCAGTCTGAGGGTTGGCAGAGGGGCTCCTCGTCCTGGCCGCCATGACCGTCTGCATCCCCAGCGTGGCATCCTCCGGGAGCACAGATCTCTCCAGCACACAGCCTCATCCATCCTCGTTAGCACACGGCCACAGCTGAACGCCCGAGAAAGTTCTGGTATGACCCGGGAGATACTCACTGGTCTAACCCAAGACTTGCAAAGAATTGATGACACTTCTTCACACATGCTATGCGCTCAATGAATGTCTTGCTGTCTCGCTGAGGATGTTGCTCTTGTTAAGTCTTAGTACCTGGGCAGTAACTGTGGTCTGCACCGGTGTGGGGGTAATTCAGAAAAGGCTCCTCTGGAAGACCCCCCCAGGGGGGCTAAGGCAGGGTTGCTGAGTGGGATTAGCAGCACAGGGGTGGGGGGGTGGGGTGGGGTTGGGGGGGCGTGGCCGAGAGATGAGTGACAGGGACAGCGCTGGGGAGGGACCGCACTGGGGGAGGAGGGAAAGAGACAGGTGCCACAGCTCAGGGAGGGCTGCATGCATTACAAAGACTGCATGCAGACAGGGCGAGAAGACAGGGCCCTATGGAGCTTTTTTGGCATAATAAGTACTCAGGTGGTCACCATGAATATTCAATCAGGCAGAGATCTGCAGAGAGGCCCTTGAGGGAGCTGGGACTGACAGGGGGACTGATTTCTTCTAAGAATCGCCCAACACCGAGGGGACATATGCCACAGCGGAGAACTGGACGAGAGCTAGAAGCTTCGATGCAGAGAAGTGGGTGACTGACAACTGGTAGGAGCTGAGGGTCCGCTAGAAAGATCCGACAGCGGTGCTCAGCTCAAGGGCCAGGCCACACAGTGGGATTATGGGTCTTATTATTTCCATTTGTCTGCGACTCTCCAAGGTCTGCTCTCCTGCTTGGCAGGTGCTTATAAAATCACAGAGTGCCGAAGAGGATGTTAAAGACACACCCCGTGGTGATTAACATAACATAATAATAATAAATAAATAAATAAATAAATAAATAAATAAATAAAGACACACCCCGACCCCTCCTGTCGTGAACCACAAGTGAGGGACATGGCATGGCCAAAAGTTCCAGCCCTTACCCACTTCCCACAGTACATCCTCAAGGCGATTCGCTTCGCTGACTGGCTTCTCAGAACAATTCTGTCAGAGGACACGGCTCTGTGGCGACGAAATAAAATGTGCGAAAACCAGCTCTCTCGTCCACTCATCATTTTAAGGACGTGGACGCCAGGGGCCAGAGAAGGGCGAGCGAGAGTCTTGTCTGAGTTCGTGGCAGAATCCAGGCCGAGACTGAGTTCTGCTCATTACTGTCTGTGAAGGAGGGTGCTCACAGGACCACGGTCGGCTCCTTTGGTGCCTGTAGGTGAATCAGAAACAGGGGGACTCCTCTGGGTGGTCCCAGCCTCAGTGAGCAGGTGCCCACTGTGGGCGACCCTGAGTGATGACACTCGGGGAGGGGTTCTGGTGAGGTCCACGATGCCATTTACGTATTCTCTTTCCTCCTTCCAGGGTTCTGTCTCCTACTCATCCGCTTTTTTAAAAATGTGCATTGAGTAAATACCTCCTGCATGCACAATGACACCTTCCTGACTCGTGTAGTAAAGACTATCACTGGGGGAGCACCTGGGGGGGCTCAGTCAGTTAAGCATCTGTCTTCAGCTCCAGTCATGATCTCAGGGTCCTGGGATTGAGCCCTGCTCAGAAGGGAGCCTGCTTCTCCCTCTCCCTCTGCCCCTCCCTGACTGCGTGCGCGAGGGTCACACTCTGTCTCTCAAATAAATAAATAAAATCTTTAAAAAATAAGAGTAATTAAAAAAAAAAAGAATACCACCGGAAAGGTGAAGTGATAGGTTTAAATTTACAAAGGGTTTTTGGACCAAGGCAGTTTGAAATTGCTAGCACGTGGGGAAGAGGCTGGGAGAGTCTGTGGCATCTGGAGGAGGTGAGTGGCGGGGTGGGGGGGGGTGGTGGGAGGGAAGGCACTTCTGAGACAACATGCCCTTCTGTGCTTGGATCTCCCTGTCAAAAGGCAATGCTGCGTGCTCAGAAGGAGACAACGGGGTTAGCTCTAAGAAACAGAGGATCTGCAGAATATCTTCAAATGATGTTTATTGTGTTAAGGTCAGAGGAACTCCTAAGAACCTTCTGGTGGCTAGAAGGGTCCATTAAGTGGTACATGTTGGAGACACACACACAGGACCCCATGCCCTGCCATGGGGGTACACCCTTAAAAACAGAATGGGAGCCCTCTCCCGTGGGTTCTGTGGAGGGTGGGGGCGAGGACTTCTGGGCTGCTCTTGGAGCAAGCTGTAAGGGGTCTGTGTTCTGTTCCCCGTGAGGAATGCCATTTGGCACGATGCTTATGCTGGAGCATGCACTTCCTTTCGTGCAGACTCGGTGCGTGTTTGCCCAAGGAATGAAGACATTCGGTCTCCTTAAGAAGGTGGAAGCTCCTTTCTCACCAGCTTGCTCATCTCATTACCACTTTTTAAGCTGAGAGTTTTGGCACGTTCACGGTGCGCCAGGCACTGCCGAGGGGGTTTTATATGCATGGACTCATTTGGTTCTAATCCTCTGAACGCTGTCATCCCATATTGAATCTCCACAAGCTCCCCCGTCCTCACTTTTTAGTGAAGTCACTGGTATAGGCTGTCATCCTTGTATTTATTCGTGTATGTGCTCCCTGAATAGTCTTAAAACACTATGTGCCAGGAACTGTCCCAGGGGCTAGCGACAGCCCGGATGAGATCCCGCTTTAAAGGGGCTCCTGTATTAGTCGGGAAGACACAGATCACAAACGGGTGAACTATTTTTTTAGTGGAAATATTTATATAATTAAGAGAATTAATTATAGAAATAAATTTTAAAAATAGAAATATTTTTATAATTAATATAAAAATAACCAATTCGTTGGATAAGTGCCACGATGGACACAAAGGCCCTCTGAGAAGGTATCATTTCAACTAGGGTGCAAAGGAGCTGATGATACACACAGGGTCCCCGAGAAGAGCACTGCACACAGGGGCAGCACGCCCACAGGCCCCGAGGTGGGCGAGCACTCGGCTCATCTGGAACTCTGGGAAGGCCAACTGAGCACCGCAGAGGGAGGAGTGCATGGGGTAGTGGGAAGATGACGGAGATGTAAGCAGGGGGCCAGATCGCCAGCACCTCTGAAGGCCAAGTGCAATGGGCCACTGATGGGGGGGCTTGAGCTGGGGAGTCACCTGATCAGATAAATGTCTTAAAAGGGTCACTTTGGCCGCTCCTTGGGGAATGGGTGGTAGGGGGACAGGGCAGAGAGGATGTGGGAGAGGAGCGGGCAGTTTTGTAAGACATAACAATGACTTCTGTCAAGGGGGTGGCAGCAAAGATGGACAGACAGGGGCCCTTCGAGGCTACAGTTTGGAGTGGAAGACTCACAGAGAAAGTGAGTGTGGGGAGTTACGGGAAGAGAGTGACAGAGTAAACCCGGATTTCTAGGTTTTGGCTTTAAACATTGAATGGATGGCCACCACTGGGGAAAACAGGTTGGTTTATTAGTTTATACCAGCCAATATAAGTTACTGCTTTAACTTACGAAATTAAACAGAAATATACCAGATACCCAGAAATCTCATTCTTAGGTATTTATCCAAGAGAGATAAAAACTTCTGTCCAAACAAAAGCTCGTAGCCTAAATATGCTTCAGTGGGCGAATGAGCCTAAACACACCGAGGTACCATCTGAATACTCAAGCCCTGGCAGCTACCGATCTGCTCTCTGTCCCTGCAGTTTGACCTTTTCCAGAATGTTCTGTGAGTGGAATCGTTAAGTCTGGACCTTTGGAGCCCAGCTCCCGTCCCTCCGCAGAATGCCTCTGAGAGTCGTCCTGGCTGTGGTGTGCCTCGCTCGTCCCTCCCTCTTTATCGTGGAGTACTTTTCCAGCAAGACTTCCACCAAAAGCCAATTTTTAATGCATGTACATTTAAAAATAAACTTGACACATGTTTTGGAATAGGAAAGGAAGAAAAGCAAGGGGGCAGAAGTGAAAAATTCTGTGCATGGCTGTACTACTTTCGGAGGTGGGGAGGATGGTGGTAGCGGAAGGGAGAAAGGATGCTACAGCTCAATGCCGAGCCTTCTGGTTTGGTAGCTTGGACTTAAGCTGAAGGCAGGTTCGCTGGGCAGCAAGGGAGCAGGGTCCCTCTGAGGGTCTGTGGGAGGGGAGGGACGGGGGAGGGGGAGTGAGGGGTGGGGACAGTCGAGAGCCCCGCCTCCCTGAAGCTGCTGCCTCCACTTGGAGCCCCAGCTCCCCGTCACCGTCACCGAGTGTCTGCTCTGTGGCCGCCACTTCCTGGGAGTCAGCCTGGCAAATGACCTCTGAGCGTCCACAGCAGATCCTCTGCTGCCCCTGGGGCAGGTCTCCCCCTGTTCGGGGCTGGCTCTCAGCGTCTCTGGGCCCTTGCCAAAATGATTAGCGTAGATTAGTGAGTCATCTCAAGAGGAAGGGAAGAGAAGGGCTGGGGAGGAAATGAATGTGGATGCCAGTCTGTATTCTGGTCCTGAGAAAATTCAGAGTGTTTCCCAGAGACCTGGAGCCAGACTGAGGGTGGGGAGGAAGCGGAGAAGAAGAGGGGGAGGGGGTGAGGGAGGAGGAGGAGGAGGGAGGGGAGGGGGAGGGAGGAGAGGAGAGGGACAAGGAGGGGGAGAGGGAGGAGGGGGAGAGGGAGGAGAGGGAGGAGGCGGATAGAGAGGAGGGGGAGAGGAAGGGGGGAGGGAGGAGAGGGACAAGGAGGGGGAGAGGGAGGAGGGGGAGAGGAAGGAGGGGGAGGAGGAGGATGGAGAGGAGGGGGAGAGGAGGGGGAGGGAGGAGAGGAGAGGAGGAGAGGGACAAAGAGGGGGAGAGGGAGGAGGGGGAGGAGGAGGATGGAGAGGAGGGGGAGAGGAGGAAGAGGACGAGAGGGGCAAGGAGGGGAAGAGGGAGGAGGGGGAGGAGGGGGAGGAGAGGGAGGAGGAGGGAGGAGGAGGGAGGAGAGGAGAGGAAGAGGAAGAGAGGAACAAGGAGGGGGAGACAGAGGAGGAGGGAAGGAGGAGCAGGAGACAGAAGAGGAGGAGGAGAGGGAGGAGGAGAGGAGGAGGGGGAAGGGAGCGGAGGGGGAGGGAGGAGAGGTAATGTTCACACGGAGGGCAAAGCCTTCCTGGACAGATGCAGTGATGGAATGTGCGTACCGTTCTCCCCAGGACTGCCCTCCAGGTCAGGAGACCTCATCAGCTGCCCTCTCTCTCGCAAGCTGGCCCGACCTCAACCTACCATGCCTGGCTCTGCTTGAGGGGCCCCTGACCATCCCTCGAGGTGGGATTTGTCCTCCACGTAGTGTGATCCTGCTTCCTGCTCAGAGGCAAGCATTGCTGGGCCCCACTGCGCATGTCAGGCACAGCTGGGCCAGTTGGGCGGGCAGGATGCTGATGGCGGATCTTGGGCTGGAGCTAAAGGGCCCTTCCAACTTGCCACAGAATCCAGAAATTTCTTCTACAGTCTTCCTCACTGATGGGCGTCCTTCCTAAAGCTCGAACACCCCTGGAGATGGGGTGCTCATGACATCATAGCCAGGGAGAAGGCCACGGGAGGATGGAGGCAGAGAAGGAAGTGGCGCATCCACAAGCCAAGGAAGGATGGGACTGCTGGCCATCACCAGAAACCAAGAGACAGGCATGGATCAGATTCTCCCTCAGAGCCTCAGGAAGGACTAGGTCTGAAGAATTCTAGAGCCGTGACACAATAAATCTGTTGTTTAAGCCACAGTGTGTACTACTTTGTTACATCAGCCCAAGGAGACTAAGACGCTCTTTCTTTCCATTCTGTTTGCCCTTCTATGGTCTTCCCATCCCCTCGTCCTACAAGACCCCTACCATCTTCACTCTGATCGCTGTAATGAGTCTTCCAAGTCTCCATTTGGTTCCTAACTTCTCCCACAACTTCCTGCAGATCGTCCACCTCAGCGCCTTGTATACATTTCAGACTCAACTTGCATTGTATCAAACTAAAATAATCCTTCTCTCCACCCAACCGTTTCCAAACACCCCACTTTCTGCCACTGTCATGCTTTTCCTCACCTACATCTAAATTTTTTGATGACTCTGTTCTATCCCGTAAGGGAAACTTCTCCATTTGTCACCTTTTCTCGATACTCCACTTCTTACCACCTTAACTCAAGACCATATGACTGGATTGTTGCTATCGTAGCCCACTAACGCATACTTGGGTCCAGTCTCGCCTCCCCTTGGAGGCCAGGAGCCCAAAGAAACTCAGCTTTCACCCAGCTCGTTGCTCCTCAGGGACTTCCGGTCTTGCTGGCGACAATCAGCACATCCCAGACTAGCCTCAGGTTGCCCAACCTCAGCGCTGCACCTGGCCCATCTCCTGGATGTCCCCTCTACTGCCCATGGGCATTTCCACCTCGCATTGCATGGGTTAATCTCACCGCCCTGGATTGAATGCATGCTTATCTCCAGAGCTACTGACCCTCAGCCAACACCGTGGGATGTGTTCACTAAAAGTAAGTGATGTTCTCTATCCAATGGGCCCGTCAGGATCCATTAGTCTGTCTGCATTGTTTAGTAATAATAATTGAATTTATAACTGGTAACTGGTTTCAGTGGAGGCTGGGGGTAGATGAGTGGTTTCAGTGGTTAAGGCTGGTCTCATAGTACAATGTGCCTATATGACCAGGTCACTATAGAGAGATCCCCACTATAAACAGACTTGGGGCTTCCTGGCACCTAGATGCTTTGCATGTGTGCTGGTGGTGCTTCAAGACCTGGGGGCGGTGGGGGTCCTGTGCGTCAGCCTGCACCTGAAACCCCCAAGCCCCCTTGAATGCATATCCTCCTCTTGCTATTGCTCTGATATATCTTTGCCCTGTAATAAAGCTGTTCTGTGAGTCCTTTTAGAGACCTTGAATACATAAGGTGATTAGTGTGTGACACATGTGGGCTTTACTCATGCCTTTTTTCTTTTTTTTTTTTTTAAGATTTTATTTTTAAGTAATCTCTCCACCCAATGTGGGGCTCGAACTCGCAACCCCGCGATCAAGAGTCGTGTGCTCTACCGACGAGCTGGCCAGGCAGCCCCCCTCACGCCTTTCTGATACGTGAAATGTCCAGTTCATTTCTCCCTCTGGTCTACCCCACACCTAATCTCTAAGGAGGTCTCAAACCCCATCCCTCCAAGAAATCTCAACCATTGTCTTCCTGTCTTCCTGATCTTCACAAAACGTGGCCTAAGGGGGCTTTAGCGATTGATTAAATTAATTCTGCCATCCTAGAGCATCACAGTTTAACTAATAAGAAGAACTAACATCATCAGCGATATAACATTCGGGAAGTGACTTAACCCACTGAGCCTCTGTTTTCTCGCGGGAAAAAAAAAAAAAAATAGGGATGCCGATGCCTACCAGAAAGGATCATTGCGTAATCTGAACAAAATAATATAGAAACAGCGCCTGACATTCAAGAAGCAGCCAGTAAATATTAGCCTTTCCCTTCCCTCCCTGTATATCCTTTCTCTTTCCAAAGAGACTGTCAACTCCTTAGTAGAAGGAATCTTGTTTTTATAGTTGCATGGTGTCCCCCAAAACAGTAAGCCTGGTGGGACACCAAATAGACACTCAGGTCACAGATTTCAAGATGGTCAGACAAAAGCTAAGGCATGATGTGTGCAGAGTGTGTTTAGGATGAAGACATACGCACGCTGGCTCAAAGTTGGGAGCCTCCTTTTCCTTAGCTTTTTAATAGGACGATCAAAGAGTACTTTCATGAACTAAATAATGTAGGCAAAGTCCCTGTTGCTTAGGAGGGACGCCATAAATATGAGTTCTCCCTTTTGCTCTTTTTTCCCCCCTTCTGCTCCGAGGGAGCTTATAAACGAGGCGGTTATTAGATCTTCATTGTATGCCCTAGCACACCAGCTCCCGGGGGACACACAATAGACAGTCCCATCAGAGCGTATGAAGTGTCATTAGAAAGTGACAGTCACCATAAACGCAGAGCTGCCCAAGCTCACTGCCCACTGCTGTTCTTAGGTCTGATAAGCCTTCTGCTGGGTTCATCAGCTCTTCAACTTCCCAAAACGCCCCCTCGCACCCCACAGGGTACTTCCATCAGCCACAGAACGTGACAGCCATGAAACACTGTGGATTTGGAGTGCAAGAAAATGGGAAGAAGGAAAATTCATGGAGGAGATAATGCCAAAGCAGCTCTGGGGAATCCATCGTAGAGGACCAAGGAGGAATCTGTCAAACCAGCCAGGGCATTCTGTATGGAGAAATATGAAATGCCTGCCTCCTCTCTGGAAAGGTTTAGTTGGAGGGGAAAAAAAACCCCACACAAAACCAACCCTGCAGAGGCTGGAGTGGGGCGGGCTGTTAATGAGTCTGGCATTAAGAGATTTGTGTTAACTCAAGGAAGGTGGCTTTATTCCCAGGTTGGATTCAGCCTGTTCAGGGGAGCTGTAGGGGGTCTTCTCGGAGGTCAGCAACAGTTAAGTGAAAATATTCAACTGCCAATTATTCCCACAGATTACACCCTTTTCCCCGGAGTATTTTGGGAACGAGACAATTGCACCACATTGGGTGAATTAGCCCAGCCCTAAATTTCGGAGGATTTTGCCCTTAACTGAGAGGCCCTTCTCCTTCTTTCTTAGCCTTCCTCCTCAGAAAGCTGTAAATGCCGTAGGTTACCCTGGTTCTGAATGTCACCTTGACACCACTTTTTTGTGTCTGTGCTTAAATGCATATTATTTGTTTTACATGCCTGTGGTTTTATTTATATCTGAAAACAGTTCATTGTTATCAAGGCAAAAGCAATGGCCCTGCTTCCTTTGGAAGAAGCAAGATGGTGCCTGGTCGGAGAGAAGATGGACTCAGATGAGACTCCTGGAGCCTACATAGGAGCAAGATCACATCGTCAAGACTGCACCTGCTTCTTCAGATGGTCAGACTGGAAAAAGTAAGAAGATTCCAGAAGCCAGATCTCACTGTCTTCTCCCCCAACTATGCGACATGAGCAGGCACACATTACTCTTGTTTTCAGACAAGGAACCTGCAGCTCAGAACCTAAGTGATTTGCACAAGACCACAAAGCGAAACACAGGATGAAAACTTTCCTGAGTGCCACACCATGGAAGCTGGGTCAGGACAAGCTGGATCAGGCAGCTGGTCAGAGACATCCAGACAGAAGGAGAACAGTGGCCTGTCTCCTGGGCTGGACCCACCAGGGAACTCCATCTCCTCCCATACTTCTGCCCACGTGTGGATTTTATCTTTACCTGTCTACTGCAATTCCTTTTCATTCAATATTTGTCTAAGAGTGTTTTGCTGACAGCAGCCTTTCTGGGGAGGAGTGTTGGGGAATTGGATTAGGAATGTTATATTCTAAAGGTCAAAGCCACAGTAATTAACATGAACATGCTCCAATTGGGGCAGCTATGAGCGGCAAAGACGGAGGGCTGTTCGGTCTCCATACCTCCCGAGGCTGCGAGTCTTTGTCTTTGAAAATGGTCCCACCGTAGATGAAGGGTGCACCTGTGTGCATTTTTCTATGCATTTTTATCACACCCGGATTTGTGTGACCAGCACCACAGTCAGCTGAGGCATGGTTCCATCCAAGCACACTGCTTTGGCCTGCACTCTTCCCTCTGCATGCAACATCCTCCCTCCCTTGCTATTCCTCAGTTTGACCAAAGCCTGCCCACCTTTCGAGTCTCAGCCCATAGGTCGTCTCTTTTAAGAAGCTTGGTCCGATCTCTTGTCTAGTTGTGGATGGGAGATCTTGTTGATTTCCACTGCTTACCTTGCTACAGCTCTCCTTGTCTGTCTATCGTTACCAGCTCCCCAATCCCTTGAGCTCTTTGAGGTCAAGGACAGTGCCTTTCATATATCTGCACCACCAGCACTTAGCCTTGTGCCTAGCACACAGTAGGGGCTCAATCACTGTTTGCTGAGTGTAACTGAATTTTACCAAGAATAAATGTCCCATGGCCGAGGGCAAAACCATATGCAAGCAACACCGTCGTGTAATTAGGATGTAATATATGGGATGAATGCCAGTATACTTGCATCGCTAAAACACATTACTATCAAATTAATAAGAGTTTTTGCAAAGGTATGTGTGTGAGTATGTATAGTAATGCAGTTACAGCTCTTTCTTCAGGACTGTTTAGTACTATGCTGAACCTCTCCTAAATACTTCCATTGAGTTTTTTTAAAGCATTATGCCTTTAGCTTTATTAAAGACCATTTTTAAAAAGTTGTTTTAATTCCTCATATCAGTGAGGTCATATGATACATGTCTTTCTCTGATCGGAGGGGGAGACGAACCATGAGACGATGGACTCTGAAAAACAAACTGAGGGTTCTAGAGGGGAGTGGGGTGGGAGGATGGGTTAGCCCGGTGATGGGTATTAAGGAGGGCACATTCTGCATGGAGCACTGGGTGTTATGCACAAACAATGAATCATGGAACACTACATCAAAAACTAATGATGTAATGTGTGGTGATTAACATAACAATAAAAAAATTTTTTAAAGTTTTTTTAAAACCACCTCTCTCCACCTGCATTTTCTATAAAACTATCACTCCCTGCCTTCTAATAACTTAGCTGCACCCTGCAATGAAGTTACTTAGAACTGGACACCAAGAAAATCATGGTCTCCGCTGTGGAACTGGGAAGGCTCTATCTTCCTAATAACCAGATGTATCTAAAGAAGTGATCCTCTTTTCCTCTTTGCCGTGGTTGCCAGGAAGCTCAGGGTCACGTCTGCTTCTCATTTACTGATTTTCCTTCATTATGTTAACTGTTTTCTGACTTCCTGTTATTTCTCCTGAGAAATATAAACTATTGTTAAGTAAAACTCTGCTGCTGTTTGAGGAGAAGCTCCACCCAGATCTACACCTGAAGCTAGAAGCGTCTCTTTGGGTGACTTTAGATTTGGAGCTCAGATTTTTTTTTTTTTTTTTTTTTTTGTCATTGTTGTTATTTTTGCTTTGTTTTGGTCCAGAGCATCTGCATCCACAGCGCCCATCCCTCCTGGCTCCCAGGTAATGAATGATCTCCAGAAGACCTCTATTTGGACTGCTCTGGAGGAGCATCAGTCTCCTTGGGATTTCCTCCTTCCATAACCTCTCACAAAGGCATTCCGCATGCGCTCTATCACCTGTTGGCCATTTTCATGAAATACGGTAACAGAAAAAGAGAGACACAAAACTCAACTTTCTCCTTCCTTTCTTGATCTTGACTTTTTGACCCCTCTTCTATTTCCCTGGCTTTAGTTTTCACTTGTCATTTATGGTAAGATGTCACAGACCCTTTACAGAAGGCAAATGTGCCCCCCCCCACTCCAGTTCAAGTGTTTCGGATCCCATGACCTTTCCTGACCTTCCCATCCCCCACCCACCTCGCTAGGTCTTCTCTCTGTTCTCAGAACAATTTTATCCTAGTATTGCTTCTGTTTCAGCACAAATAATATTACATTGCAATTGTTATGTCTGAGCATCACCCTAGACTACGAGCGTCTTGAAGACAAAGTGATGTGCCCCATTTTCTTTGTATTCCACAGGCCCATCCTTAGCAGATGTGCGCAGCCCTTGCCTGAGGGCTCAGGCAGCTACAAGAGAAAGGAAACTCTTCTTCGAATCCCGGGGTGTCCTTCGAGACTCCTGGCTTCTCGGGCCGGGCCAAGCACATGTTTTAAAGCTGTCAAATGCAGACTCCACTCAAATACCCAAGACTGCGGGGGCAGGGAGCGTGCAGAGCTCAGCGTCATCGCGGGTCCTTCAACTTCAAGCTGACTTTGAGCTGGTTCTCGGCTTTCTTTTCCCCCTAAGAAGTGCCAGGATGGAAAAGATTTAGCCCTACCTCCACCCCCCCCTTCCTTGCCTGAGTGTGGGTGAAAGTGCTAATGAGCAACGGTTCGGCTAAAAGGAAGGCTGCAGGTGACAGTGACACATCATTAGATTGGACACTCGGTTCATCCGAGCCCAGCACTGCTGCGCAGCCTGGGACCCACAGCACCCTGCAGACTCCTGTCCCAGGGGCTCCCTCCCAGAACGCCCGGGGTGGGGGTGGGAGCTCTGTCTGTTGCAGGGTTCCGTCCAAAGGCAAGCTCCCATTCCTGGAATCTTTTAGCACGGATATCGCCAGCAACCCAGATGTGTGGCAGGCACTGGGCTAACCATTTTATGTCTCTTTTTATTTAATCCTCGAGACAGCCTTCTGAGAGTGGTACTGTTATTGGCCCCATTTGCAGGTGAGGAAAACAAGGCTCAGAGAGGTTAAGTACTTTTGCTAAGGTCACACAGCTAGTGAAGGCTGAGCTGGTACGGGGACTCAAGACGCAGAAACTCTACTCTTCATGGCGGTGTTCCCTCTGCTAGTCTCTCAGGAACAAGGCTTTTGTGCAGTCACAGAAAGGGACAGCTAGGTTTCCAGATGGAAAAAGGGGACATGTGGGCAAGGAAAAGGCCAGAAACATGAGAGGCTTTGCTGGAGGGCAGATCCACATGGATCAGGTCCCAGCTGCCCCCAGGCAGGATGACTCCTTGCTGGGTGCCCCCGTGGTCATGCACCATCCAAGTGACCTGGAGTCTGACGCTCTGTTTCTTTAGCTATAAAATAGGGATAGCCATATGAAGACATCAGTGTTCTGAACTTCCAATGCCAGAATGTTGGTGAGCAGCCCTGAAGCCTGGTACCAAGGTTGTAAGGGTGATGATGGTGCTGAAGACGGCACTCGATGCCCAGAAAAGGGGGTGACAGAGGAAGGAAGCCCCCCCCCAGGGAGCGAGGCAGCGCTGAAGTTTTTGCTACCTGGCTTTGCCCCTGGTCCACTCTGGGCACCGTCCTTGTTAGGAACAGAAGGCCTCCAGCGTTCTCTGGGTCAGCAGAGGTGAGCCATCCTCAGGCCTGCTCGTGGCTCCCAGAAGGCTCCCTTGGAAGTTTCTAGCCAGTGGCTCCCCAGCGCCGGGCCCGTGGCATTCATCAGGGGCCAGACACAGCTCATGGTCCACCCAAAAGAAGTAGCATGAACAAGGGTCATGGTGCTGGATGTACGTCCGCTTAATGTAGGTGAAAATGTCTAACACAGAGACGCACAGCGGGTGTGAATATATTTTGGGTTTTGAAATTCAAATCCATGGTGACACTTTGCTCACCTCACCGCTCCACCATATACACACCCACTCTGGAGAATTTTGGAGAGTAACTTTAGTTTAGGTGTTTGGGGGTTTTGTTTTGTTTTTTTGTTTTTTACTGCTCCTGCAGGCTCAAATCAGAAGTGCCTCTTAAGACCCCTACTGGCTTCTCTGTAGGCTCATGCTCTGGCCCATCCACGGGTGAGCACCTGACTCTTGGTGGAGGTGGCCGTTTCACCCGAGCTCAGCTTAGGTAGTCTCGCACCATAGGCTAGAGTCCAAGATACGTTCCTGTCTCCAATGGTTCCAGGCAGACCCATTTTTTAGGACTTCTGATCCCTTTTCCACAGGAGACCCTCACACCTTCCATCACTGTGATCTCTTTGGAGCCCTGCCCCTTGGGGGTAGCGTGGGCTATTTCAGGGAAGGCAGCCTGGGGGAGGCGCCGGGAGAACCTTTGGTCTGGGCTCCTGCCAGCGGAGGACCCAGGGAGGGTCTTAGGGAGAGAGGAGTGGCTTCATTCATCAGAAGAGGTAGAAACTCAGTGGGAAGATGGTGGTGGGCTCTCCTCCTCTCCCCATTTTTTGCTGCTCACCTCTGGACTTCACTGAGTCTCCTCCTTTCTCTCCCTCCCTGCTGAGTGGCCCTGTCTCTCCAGGCCTCCTCCCTCCCATTGCAGGGACCAAGGGTTGGTGGGTTCCCTTGCTCCAAATTGTATTCTTCTTTCATCTCTCTTCTTCTTCCAGAGAACCCCACAGAAGTCACTGGACAGGAGTAGCTGTTGGCCAGAGTTTAGTGCAAATGATGACGCAGCAAATCATAGCTTGGAGTTCCCACCAGTCATCTTGTAGCTCTGCACCTCTTTCCCCTTTTCCACGGCTCCTCAATGAGAGAACCATTTGTAGGGCAGGTCCCCAGTCTTGGTCTTTCTTGTTTCCCGCTTAGCACTAAGCAGATACTTGATAAATATGGAATGAATGAAAGAATGAGTGAGTGAATGAATGAGTGAATTCACCCTGCAGCACCCTGAGGGCCCTCCAGATGCCTCTTGTTCAGTTGGGATGCACGCCCGCCCACTATCCCCCACCTCGCTGATTGCCTGTCTTTCCAGCAAAGTACAAGGATGTCTGAATCACAAAAGAGGGTGAATCTCTCTTCTCCGTAAAGATCCAGAATACGAGGAAGGAAAAGCTGTCTTCAGACCATAAAACCCTCTCTCCCCAGAGTGCTAAAAACTTGAGACCAAAAGAGAGACAGAAGGAGGCAGAGTTGCCTTCAGATGTTTCCAGAAGCAGGCAAACGACTGCTCAGAAGGGAGGGAAGATGAGTGTAGGAGGAACTAAGGTTTGTTGAGTGCTCCTAGGTGCAGGATAATTTCCCAGCAGCTTTATTTATGTCATACTGCCAACTTATAGATGACATTCAGGATTAGCTGGACCTGGTGACTTAACCCGAGGCCACACAATTAGCAAGCTGTCGATCCAGGATCCAACTTGGATATGCGGGACTCCAGCATGCACAGTTTTCTTTAATTTTCTGGGGTCTAAGAGGACTCTACTTTTGGAAGTTTGTACTCATGAAGTCTGTGGCTCCCCGCTGCTCAATCCTAGTGTGGCCTATGTTCTCTTTGGGAATAAGAAAGGCAAGCAAACAACCTCGTGACTTCAGTCTGAGGCACAGCTGACAGGCATGGCCAAGTGCTGCCCAGAACGCTGGCTGAGAGCTCCTCCACCTCCTCCAACATCCTCTGAGATGTTCTTTACTCTTCTCCAAGCTCTGTGCTGGGCACTGCTGGTGGTCCGCCTAGACCCCTTGGGTCCCCTCCACCCCTTCTGTGCACCTGTCCCCTAGGCAAAACGTGCTTCTGCCTCCAATGGACACACTTGCCTTTCTTCTTGGAAGGATCTTCTTGGGTGCAGAGAACTGGAAATATCTGGAAATTTATGTCTCCCGGCCAAGCCCTTAGCCAACAATTGACAGGTCTGGGAGTAGCAAAGCCCAGCCCCCAGGCCAGCACTACGCTAGGTGTAATGAACACCCCAGGGACCCCATGAGACCAGTCCTTGGGACTCAGCTCAAATTTGCATATCTGCTTCCTTCATTCCCTTACCAGACTCCCCTTGGAGGTTCTTAAATAAGTCACCTGTACATGAATCCTCAGCTCCGGGTTAGCTTCTGGGGAACAGAGCATCCCCGTCCTTTAACTTGACAATTCCCGGCTTGGTCCCTGAAGGTGAGTCAAATATAGCCCATTGTTTCCCAACAAGATTAATAGCATCTTTAACATAGAATGAGTTTGTTACATATGCTTATGATTAAGGACTGAATAATGTCACTGCAAAATTCATCTATGGAAGCTCTAACACTGCCCCCCCCACCATGTGACTGTATCTGGAGAAGGGGCCTTACTTGTAAGCAGGTAATAAAGGTTAAATGAGGTCATAGGGCAGGGCACACACCCCATTGGACTGGGGTCCTTATAGGAGGAGGAAGAGACACCAGAGCACTTTCTCTCTTTGGGCACACCCACAGAGGACAGGCCATGTGGGGGTGGGGCAAGAAGACTGTGGACTGCCAGCCAGGAAGAGAACTCTAATCAGACACCCATCCTATCCTGCTGGTGCCTTGATCTTGGCTTTTCAGACTCCAGAATCGTAAGAAAATTAATTTCTGGTTAAACCACCAGCGTGTGCTATTTTGTTATGGCAGCCCAAGCAGACTAATATAGTTACTAATGGCATACCCTAGGGTTGTTTTTTTTTTTAATTTTTAAAAAAAGACTTATTTATTTATTTTAGAGAGAGAGAAAGAACACGAGCATGTGCATGCATGAGCAGGGGGAGGGGCACAGGGAGAGGGAAAATCGCAAAAAGACTCCCCGCTGAGCATGGAGCCCGACACGGGGCTAGATCTCGCCACTCTGAGATCATGACCTGAGCCGAAACCAAGAGTCAGGCACTCAACCAACTGAACCACCCAGGCACCCCACCACACCCTAGGTTTTTATTTTTATTTTTCAATTTTTTTTGAAGATTTTATTTATTTATTTGTTGGAGAGAGAGAGGGAGGGAGGGAGGGAGAGAGCACAAGTAGGGGGAACTGCAGGCAGAGGGAGAAGCAGGCTCCCTGTGGGACCTGATCCCAGGATCCTGGGATCATGACCTGAGCCGAAGGCAGATGCTTAACTAACTGAGCCACCCAGGAATCCCCACCCTAGGTTTTTAAACATTCTCTGATGTTTAGAGAATGATGAGGGACAAAACAGTTGGTGAAAATAATGGTTAGGTTGAAACATATCACTAAGCAATGAAATAGCTAATAAACAAAGACCACGTACCAAGCTTGGAGATTGGGCAATTCAGGGATGCTCTTACGGAGAGTAGAAAAGGTCGCAAGTAGGTATGGCAGGAATACTCATCCACCCTGGCCCAACCTGCCAAGGTTCAAACGTCACCATAACATCTGACATCACATAACAAATGACAAGAGTCATTCATTGCTCTTTCTAATCTTATCATCACCAGCCCCACTGTCAGCAGTATCAGCCCCAATATCCCAGAGCCAAGGCCAACACTGTCAAGGCCGTGTTGGTTGCTCTGCAATCCACATCCACCACTACACCTGCTCCCAAGGACCTGGAGGCTTAAGGACACTTGCAGAATCAGAAAATGAGTGAGAGATATACATGGCCCACCAGCATTAAAAACAACAGGCCAGCACACAGAGTGGAATGAACCTTGGGCCAGGAGAAAATGACTCATTTGGGGAATCCACCTATTTGGCTACCGAAGAGATCTATCCCACCATGCCAAGGGTGCTCATGGATTAGGGAACAAACCTATCATCAACTTGAACTTGAGATGTAGAACAAAGAAATGTGTTACCACAAAAGAAAAAAGCTAAGCTGATGCTGGCCAGGGGAGCAGGTACTCATGATATTCTACCTCTGTTTCAGGCACAGTTATGGGGGACAGTTTTCTGCAAGTTTAGACTCATGGTGACCCATACCCCACGTCAAGATGGCACTGCACTGCGTCTCTCTCCCCTTTCTGCCTTGTAAGCCTTCTCTAAACCCCTGGGAATCCTTAGTTTTTCACCCAAAGGCAGCCTGGAAGGATGGGAACTATATGGTTCTAGGCAATTTTCGGCCAACAAGAGACAGGAGCCAGTGGATAGGTCACCCAGCATCCCAATCCTTTAGGTTGACAATTCTGGGTTCTTTCCAGAGATTGCACCTTAATCAAGCCCTTGCCATCTGTAGCAGGAACTCTGATGCTGCAACCCTAGATTAGCTTTCTCTTTCCTTCTCTTGTCTCCCTGCCCCTCACTATGGCTTCTTTGGAATAACCTCTCTGAAGCCAAGACGCTCTCCCAGGCTCTGGTTTCAGGGGAATAAACTAAGATAGCCACTATGCGGCCACACATGTGTTATACATAGGAGGCTAATGAGTTTTCTCCCAGCACCATTAGCTTTAGTTGGGTGGCGCTCATTATGTGAGCGGCCATCTGTGACTTTGACCTTATGGTTGGAAAGGCCAGATTTCCAATGATGGTATCACTAAGTTGAAAATCAAATCTTACAACTCCATTAGGCTCTTCCAAAGTCTAAAATGGAATCCTTTACCAGAATGACTAAGCCAAGATGGTATTAATCAGTATCGTTCAGCTGCCTCGGGATCCATTCCGTTCACAATCAACAACTATTTCTCAGTGTCTACTGTGACAAGCTCTGTGCGGGGCTGATGGAGGCCCCACCCTCATGGGGCCTGCAGTCCAGCAGGATAAACAGACAAACAAACAGTGAAGTAGAAGTACATGGAAGTACTTGATAGAAGTGCAACCAAGAAGAAACACAGAGATGCCATGAAAGTGACTAGCAGGCATCTGATGAAGAACAGGGTGGTGGTAGAGTCAGCCATCTACAAATAATTATCATTTAACATTTATTAGAGACTGATATAGTTGTACAGCTTGTAGGAAACCATGTGAATATATAAACACATAGGTGTCATTCAGTGCCTGCAATAGTCGGTGGCTTGAATAACAAGGATTTATTTCTCACAAGGGGAAGCCTAAGATCAAGATTCTGGCAAGGTAGGTTTCATATCCTAAGGTCTCTTCACTTGGCTGGCTGCCATCTTGCTGTGTGCTCACGTGACCTCTTCTTGGTGCACACAAGAAAGAGAGAGAGTGAGCTCTCTGGTGTCTTAAAAGGGCGCTAACCCTAAAAGACAAAGGTCCCACCCTCATGACCTCATCTAACCCTAAACATCTCCCCAAAGCCTCACTAAAAAGTACCATCATATTGGAGGTCAGGGCTTCAACGTATGGATTTGGGTGGGGGGGACACGAACATTCAGTCCATAGCAGTCCCTCTTTCAACAGCCTTTAACTGTTTCAATCTTTAAAATCTGTGAAAGAGGTTTAGAAACGTGATGATAAGTTCTCCCTTCCCTCTCCTCTGTCTCGAATCTTTCTTCGCATTTCAGGTTAAAGACTACTGGAATATACTAGATAAGTAGAGACAAGAGTGACGTATTAGATTGGAAAGAAATTTAAATGTGGGAGAAAGTGGGGGCCAGGTACCAGTTAAACATTACAGAAAAATCATATCGTGTGTAAGTTTCCCTTTTACATAATGGAAAACTCTAGACGTGACACAAGGCACAATGGAAGAAAGTGAAGATGGATTTGTCTGAGTCTCATGACACCCCCTGCCTTATGCTAAGCAACATGCGACTGCCATGCTTGTTAACCTGGAAAGGAATGGCGGAAGGGGTGGTCAGATGGCTGTGGGGCTCAGGCCAAGTTCAGCCTGCGTTAGCATTAGTCACGGCTGCAAATACTTGTGGGGAAACTAGGGAGGAAGAAGATGTGCGCTGGGCTAAGTCTGGACCCAGGTGACTGGACAAAAGAGTTCCAAAACAAGGCATCTCTCACGATATACAAAACTGGGCTCTGGACATGCTTGAGGGGAGTGTGTACCTGCTTCTGGCCTCACATCCATTTTTCCCTCTGTGGTTACAGCCTCTTGATTTCCTTTCCAGCCATTCAATGTAATCCATTTGATGTAGTCTTCTTTGGACGACAAACCCCAAGCAAGTGAAAAAGATGCTCTCCTGGGCTTTTGTGTCTTGAGTGGAGTCAGCGAACATAAGGACAAAGAGTGGCTGAAGGTCATTCAGTCCGTGGGAGGCACCCTCTAGAGGGTCTTGAGTCCTGAGTATTTCTCAGCCAGGATCTCCATCCTCCTCTTTTCTATTTTTTTTAAGCTTTTCTGAATATCATCTTTTAAAAATATATATTACAGCCTTATTGAGATATAATTCACATACTATATAACTCACCCATTTGCAATATACAACTCCCTGATTTTTAGTATATTCACAGAATTCTGCAACCATCACCACAATCAATTTTAGAACATTTTCATCATTGCAAAAAGAAACTCTGTGCCTATTAGTAATCACTCTCCATTTCTCCCCAGCCCTCCAGCCGTACACATGCACTACCCTACTTTCTGTCTCTAAAGATTGGCCTCTTCTGGACATTTCTTATGAATGGAATCATACAACATGTGGTCTTTTGCAACTGGCTTCTTTCACTTTGCATCATGTTTTTAAGTTCTGTTGCTATTGTAACATGAGTCAGCCCTTCACTCCTTTAGTGGCTGAATACTATTCATTGTATGGATATATATATTTAATTTATCCATCCATCAGTGGATGGACATTTCTGTTTTTATGCCTCCTACCAGACTTCCTTCCAATAAATCCCTTCTCTAGTTAGGTTAGGCAGGGTTGGTTTTCCTTGCTTGAAGCTAAACCACTGTAACAGACACAATGTTCTCTGTACATGTCCATAGATAATATGTTTTTCAGATGTGGTGGCCCTAGGGTTCAGGTGGCATCCAGCCCTGTGATTCATTCAACTTTAGCCTTTTGTACAGGACTCTCAGAGAGGTAGGCTGAGCATGAACATTGGGGCAGCAAACCAGAACTTACAGATAACTGGATGGTTGGGGCGTCTACCTAAGGGTTCCCTTTGCACTGACTCTGAGCAGGCATCCACCCTGCCTCTGGTCCCAGGGGCACTGCTTACAGAAGTCACGGGAATCTAGCATAGCTTCCCATTCTTTTAGTGTCTTCTCAATGAACCATCCCCTCACCACCACTGAGCCTTTATTTATCCTCTCATCTCTGACCTTTCAACGTCCATCCTCGTGGAAGAACTTAGACCTGCGTCATTTTGTTCTTTCTTACAAGCAAATCTGCTTTTAGGACCCCAGAGTTCCTGAAGAGCGCCCTGGGTGTCAAGGCATGTCAAACCAGTTTGTTCTATCTATCAAATGAGGGGCAAGAGTGGCTGGACCCGTCGGTGATGTTTCCACTGTATTTGGCAACAGAAGCAATTCTTCAAATGGATCATAGGCGGAATCTGGCAGCACAGATGAGGCCAAGGACGATCTACTCCGGTTGTTTGTTTGTTTTACTTAAAGTACCTAAATCCATCTTGGAAGGTGGTGCTAGAGTCCCAGCCCCAAGCCCTGGTGTGTTTGTAGACCGAATAGATTAGGCTTAAGGAAACCGGAGGCTGCATGGAGGGGAAGAGAGAATAACTCTTGGGTGAGATCAACCCCGACAGTGGGGTTTCCTGAAGGATGGACACAAATTCACAGGGTGGAAGCTTGGAGAAGAAACCACTCCAGAAACAATCTTAGACTTGAAAACCAAGAGGCAGAATTAGGAACCCATGCTGTCCATAATGTCCCTCCCTTGGGAAGGTTGCTTTTCCCTTGGACCAAGAGAAAACGAGATTCAGTATATAATCGAACGCACTATTTCTCTGACTCACTTGATATACTCTGACCTTTGAGCAAAGTCTGATGCAGCGACGCAACCCTATGTAGTGAGGGGCGGGGAGGTGTGTGCTAATGGGACAGAGCTACAAAGGGGGCGTGTCTCTGCTGTCACCTGTGTGGACACAGCAGCCTACCAAGGGACCCGCGTCCACCCAGGATTTGTGCATGTGAGCAGCAGCAAGTGGATGCTGCAAGTCCTCCTCGGTGGTACGGAGGGCAGAGGAGAGGCGCCCGCAGGCGGAGGAACCAGCTGCTGAGTTAAGAGACCCAGGCAGCATAAGCCAATCCCACCTCCCAGTGGAAGAACGCACGGGAGCATGATGTTTGTGATGCATACTCATCTGTGCTTGGGACCCTCCCCAAATTGTCCCAAACCTTGACGCCCGACCCTGTGTGTACCAGTCCCCAGCCTGGCTGAGGGGAAACCAGCTTAGCAAATGCCCGCTCCAGCCACCAAGGCTCCTCAGTGGACGCTGTTCCACTTAAGCCTCTTTCAAAAGCCTCTTGCTGAGCTGTGTGTGTCATATCAGGCTCGGGAAGGGATAACACTGCTCCAGCTCTGTTCGTGCTCTTTGCTGTTCCAAAGCAAGGAGCATCCAGAGCAAATGAGGTGGCGGGGTTCTTACCCTGCCTGTGAGTCATGCCATCGGTCCCTCTGGTCCTGACTCCAGCCAGTTATGTTCAGAAATAGAAGGCCGCCAGGAGGCATGCACCGTGGGGCCCAGGTAACTGAGGTGAAGGTGAGTGCCTGCCATGCCCTCACACCAGCTAGCCAGAACCAGAGCTCCTCTTAGGGCAGCCTCCACACCCCCTTCCTCTCTGCTCTTTTGTCTTCCCTTCAGAGATACATTAGCCAGGAGAGTTCGAATCGCTCCCCCTCCAAAGCTCAGTGACTCCTGATGACACGAGTTTACTTCTTGTTCATGCTATTGGCCATTGTGGGTTGGTGGACATTGTGGGTTGGTGGCCATTGTGGGTTGGTGAAGGTTTGGCATGAGCGAGACTGCACATCAGTCAGTCAGGGACTCAAACTTTGTTGGTGCCACAGAGGCCACTGAGGGGTCTTACAATCAAACACTCAGGCCTGGAAGTAAGACACGTCTACTCACAACACATGGACCAGAATTGGTCTCCTGGCCCAGCCCAATCACAAGAAGAGTAGAAAGTATGGTCATCTGCTGGGCCCAGAGTGGACAGAATGGGAGGCACTTGACAAACAGCACTAATGACCACAATGAATGGGAAGATGAGCTTGTAGAGACAGGAAGAACCGATTGCAATTGTAACCCCATCCCTTCCTCGCTGCATGATCTTAAGCAAATTCTAGAAGTCTGTGAGCCTCAGATTCATTCAATAGGGCACCAATAACTATTAGCCCCCTTCCCTCCTTTTCCTATTCAAATCCCTAAACACGGGTAACTTATCTTGAAGGACATGATTTAATAATCACCTTTACCCTAAAGGGCAAATGTAGATAACAACTTAATTTTATTGATTTTTTTTTTCCCCAATTCCTATGAGGGGTATTTGCATTTTGATGGGCAAAGTTCAACTTTGACAGATAGGCTTGGACCTCTGTGGGATACAGCCCTCTGACATGTTTCCCATGATTCTTTATCAATCCCCTTGTGGGATCAAACTCCCCCTTGAATGTGGGCCAGACCCAGGGACTTGCAAAAGTGATGGGTGTCACTTTTGTCACCCTCTCTCTTGACTGCTCTGATGAAGCAAGTTGTCTTGCTGTTGGGAGGGGCCCATGTGGCAAGGACTGGAGGGTGGCATTCGGACAACAGTCCCCAAGGAACCAAATCCAGCCAACAAATGCTGAGTGAACTTAGAATTGGGTCGTCCACCTGTTGAGCCTCAAGCTGACTGTAGCTTTGGCCTACCCTGTGATTTCATTCTTGTGGAAACCATTACCTAGAGGCACACGGGACAGCCACACATGGATTCCTGACCCACAGCAACTGTGGGGTAGTTGATGTGTGCTGTTTCAAGCCACCAAGTTTGGGGATCATTTGTTACACAGCCATGGATAGCGGATACAAATCCTAGCATTCTGCTAGGTAGAGAAGCCGTGAATGGGTAGAATATATCCCTTCCTTCTAGAGACATCTTGCTGCCACCACCCAGTCCCCACACTTGGCCTCCCCTCTTTTAAGCAGGGACAGTTCTCTCATTAAATCCCACCTGGCTATGCTCAGAGTGGGCTGTTTTACAATACACCTGTTCCTTCCTTGACCCCACACTTCCTCAGGGCTGATTAACTCTGCCTCAGCTGTTTCAAAGGACCAAACACATCCGCATTTCCCACCCCTATTACAGTTCTTTCATCAGGGGACAGCATGCTGCTGGGGTGGATAAAATCCCATTCTGGAGCCAGATCACCTGGCGTCAAGCTCAGTCCCACCACTTATTAACTGTGTGCCTTTGGGAACTCCCTATGCTTCAGTTTTCCTAAGAGTAAAAGGAGGATAAAATAGCACTTGGGGTTTTCTGAAGGTAAAGTAAAATATTACATGTACAGAGCACAGCGTAATGGCTGGGAGATGGGTACGTACTCCATCGAGGTTAGCTACCATTAATTACAGATGTCGTGCCTCACTTGACAGGTGGAGTATTTGTATCTGGTGAGCAGCTATACTTATTCTCTCTGGTCTCTGCGATTACGCTCAAACTAAGGCAGTAAACTGAGGAACAGGCAGGCCAGGAATGGCCCCAGTTCAGCTCAAATGAATGTGCTGCTCCTCTCACCCTCCTAAGACAGGGTGCCATGGACAGATGTCAGGACACGCATATGGGGGTTTTATTTTGCTTCACTTATAGGGCGGGCTGGAGTTCTCTATTCTCTTCCCCTCCTGTTGGCCCTTGGACCGCCCACCTCTGATGTGAAGGGAGTCCTTTCGAAGAAGAATTCCCGTCAGCGAGGTTAGGAATGCAACTCATGAAAGACAGGTTGCTCAGAAATATTTGGGGAATAAATGATTGATGTCTTAACTAATTAGCTAACCAACTTGAAGATGCTTCACTCTGAACAGCGAGGCCTAGGGTGGGACGGGACATGTCCATGTAGCCTTGAGGGTGTCCTGGGAATGGGCAGAAGAAAGCGAATGAGAGAGGGGTTCTTCTGGGTGTTTTGACCAACAGGCAACCAGAAGAAGCCTTAGAGAAGGCTTTTTTTTTTTTTTTTTTGCACAGGGCTCGTGAGCACATTCCTAATTTATAACGCAGAGTGCCAAGCTGCTTCTGGTAAAATCTTTGTAGCTGCCACAGGGTTGACACAGGAGAGACTGCCATGCGGTTTTTGTGGTTGTTTTCTGGACACAAGGAATGTGGGAGAGGAAGCTGGAGCCGGTGAAAAGATGAAGGTGGAGGATCTGGGATATCTAGATCAACAGATAAGGATGGAGGGATAGGGAAATGCTTCCCCAATCCTCCCCACCTCCCCACATGTTACTCTCTCCCATTTCCAGGATTATTGGACTCTATGGAAATCACAGCTGGCAAATGTTTTCTGCGCATCCATTATGTGTAAACATACCTATTTTTATTTCAAATTATTAAGATGGATCTACTTTAGGTTTAAGTTTGGAGAGGGGTTCAAGAATAAATATAACATTTTTCTTGCAGTGCTATGAAGATAAATGATTTACAGAATCCCATGTTCTTCTTTTTTAAAAAAAATTATTTGAAAGAGCAAGAAAGAGAGAGAGAGCAGGAGCAGGGGGGAGGGGCAGAGGGAGAAGCAGAATCCCCGCTGAGCAGGGAGGCCGACGAGGGACTTGACCCAAGACGGAAGGATCATGACCTGAGCCAAAGGCAGATGCTTAACCGACTGAGCCACCCAGGTGTCCCACATGTTCTTCTTCTGACAGAGGCACCATGGGCAGAGATGTTACCCGTCTTACATAGTGCCATTCTCCGAACCTGTGCACAGCTCCCCAGTCATCTCTTGGTAAGATGTCACACTCTATCTTCCACAAATCCACATAACCTCCTCTTAAACCTTCCTTTTTACCATCGGGGAATGTCTCCTGGCCCATTATTTCCCATGATACCATTCTAATTCTGTCATTCTACTTAGAACTCATTTGACTCCATCTTTCGGGCAAAAGAAGCCTTTCTGCCTACTTCATGAATACTGGAGTCTGAAAGCCAAGATGTGTTTGTCCTCACATAGCCCCGTTTTGTGCTTCGAATGGTCCACACTTTTAAGATTTCTCTCTGGCCCTTTGTCATTCTGTATGCAATGAGACTTAACGTTCTTAAGACCCTCTTTACTGGGAAATCACTCCTGTCATTTTGTGGGCTGTGGCGGACATTTGGTTTTGCCATCTGATAGCCAGTCTTCCTCCTGGTAATCGCATCCTGGTTTCTGTCTGGGGACTGATATCCTCCCCCACTCCCCATCTGTGTGGCTGAGGTGAAGCTGTGCATGTTCCAGAGTGGGAGCTTGTTCACCTCAAGTAGATCAGCACATAGCTCCCGACCCTGTCTACAATGACTGGCTCCATGTTGGGCTTAGAACTCTATCAGAGCTAATAAGACACAATGAGTGTTTCACTGGGACTTCAGGGAAGGAGATTTTGCTTTTCTTGCAGAACAGAAAACTTAGAGGATTTAAGGGCTGGAGCTACGGTCACCATCTGGCTACAACCACCATCTGGTCTACCACGTGATGCCTGAGAAGGAAGCCAATGTAACGAAAGCCAATGAAGATTAAAAGAAAAAAACAAACCTGGGGCACACGATAGTATTTTTGAGCTCCCAATCTAGCTGTGCCTCAAGCTAGACCTAGCCCTGAGTTTTTCATCTTACACAAACCAATAATTTTTCACTGTCCCTAAGCCAGTTTGGACTGAATTCTCTGTCACTTGAAGACAAAGGAATCCTCACTAATACAGCTGCATTAGTGAAAGCCATTTTTATGCCCTAAAATGTGGCCACCTGAAAAGTCAAAGGAAACAGAACAAAAGAATGCTGGAAATGGAAAGGATCTTGTTGATTGACAGCTCCAACCCCATTGATTAAAAGATGAGGAAACAGAGTCAGAGCGGGGATGTCTGTGCATGTGTCCACATAGTTGCTCAGTAGCAGAAGCAAGGGCAGGACTCAGATTTGATATCCAGTTCTCTTTTTCACCTCTTCCCACTTATTTATTATTCTTTTTTTAGAGACAGAGAGTGCAAGTTTATGAGCTCACGAGTGGTAGGGGAGGGGAAGAGGGAGAGGAAGAGAGAGAATCCCAAGCAGACTCTCCACTGAGTGCGGAGCCCAACACAGGGCTCGATCGCACGACCCTGAGATCATGACCTGAGCCAAAATCAAGAGTTGGATGCTTAACTGACTAAGCCACCCAGGTGCCCCATCACTTCTTCCCACTTAGATCGCAATGGACTCCCACTGTCTACAAGGGTGAGTATGTTTCCAATCGCTGTCAAGAGCTTACCAAGGTGAGCCACCTCTTTCTTCCTCCTCCATTTCTCCTTTCCTTCCTTCTCTCTCCTAATGGATGTAGATTCTTTTCTTTTGATATAGATTCCTTTCCTTAAAAAGTTTTATTTTGAAATAGTTCAAGCATACAGAGTATGCATAAAAAAGTAAAATGACAGACACCATGTGCCCCATGTAGATTTTTAAAATGTTAATACTTTGCCTTCTTTCCTCCAGATTTTTCTGTTATTGATAAAGAGGTAAGATACTCAAGTTGTAACTGAAGTGTCACTGCCTTTCCCATCCCTCCTGCTTCACTTCTATCCCACCTAGCAGTAACTACTATCTCAAATGTGGCTGTTATTCCTCCACATTGCTTTGTATTCTAAATACAAGAATAATTACAAGAATAGTAGATACTTCAGTGTTGGGATTCATAATTTTATGTCCATAATATTCTGCATATCCTGTTGGAGCTTGCTTTTCTCACTTAGTATTACGTTGTAAGGTTTATTAATGTTGATGGAGGTAGATTCCTTAGTCTTTATTTGTGCAAAAATGCATTTATTTTGTCTTACCTCCTGAATGACAGTTCAGCTGGTTATAGACTCTCAAACCAATGGTGATACTGTTTCATCACAGTGTTGCCTGGCATAATTATAAATATTGAGAAGTCTTCTGCCAGTTCAAGTTTGTTCTGTGTAAGGGACCTGTCGTTAATGTCTATCTGCTTTAAAATGCGACCTGAGATTTGGGGTTTTGATTATTTCACTTGCTTGAAGGTCACTGTGTTTTTCAAATCCATGGATTCAAGTCATTCATCAGTGTTGGAAAACATTTTATCATTATCCATTCAAATACTGTTTCTCCCATATTTTCTCTGTATCTTTTCCTTCTGGAACATATAACATATTAGTTATATGTGGGATTTACGGATTTTAAACTATTTAGCCTAATTCTCCCTTTGTGTCCTTTTCTCTCCGCTCAGCATTCTGTATAATTTCTTGAAATTATTTCCGATCTACTAATTCTCTCTTTGGTGGTATTTGATCTATTATTTAACCTCGCCACTTGGTTTTTAATTTCAGCTGCGACTTTTTCCACATCTAGAAATTTTGTACTTGGTTCTTTTTTCAAAGTTAACTGTTCTTTTTCTAAGATCTTAATCTTTTATTAGTAGAATAAATCCTTTTTTTAAACATTTTCAATAATTTTAAGGACTTTTTTTTACATACGTTTCCAGATTGCCCTGTTCAGGTTCTAGAAGTCTAAATTATCAGATAGTTTGGCTCTATGGTGAGTTGATATCTTGTGGTATGTTCCTTTTCCTTCAGAAATCTCACAATTTGCCTTTCCCCTACATTTCTGTTTTTGCTTATACTGAACACTCTAGTGGTATCACTGTCTCAGGATCAGTTTTTCTGTTTCATTTTTATTTTTTAAAAGATTTATTTATTTATTTTGGAGAGAGTACAGGGGGTGGGGCCAAGGGAGAGGGAGAGAGAGAATCTCAAGCAGATTCCCCACTGAGTGTGGAGCCCGACACAGGGCTCAATCTCACCACCCTGAGATCACGACCCCGAGCCAAAATCAAGAGTCGAACACTTAACTAACTGAGCCACCCAGGTGCCCCAGTTTTTCTGTTTTATGATGTAGTTTCACCTTGGTGGTTCCCTATAACTGTCCAGCAATATAAAATCAGACTTCAGACCTCTATGAAATGCAGTCCTGGTTTTGATTTTTCAGAAGAAACTTTTTTGCCCAACCAGATGCAGACAGTGAGAGAAAATCTTCCTTGCTACTGCCCTGTGATGATGATGATGATGATGTATATATATATTAGGTGTAATATGGATGCAGTCCTTTGAAGTCTATGCTTCCTATTTTGCTCAAGCCTAAGGTTTTGTGTCCTTTTTCCATGTGGGGGGAAAAAATTAAATCCCATAGTTTACTGGCATAAGAAAAGCACTCTTTTCCAACTTCTAAGAGTAAGCTGCAAAACCAGACCATACATTTACCAATATGGTTTTAATTTCCTCTTTTTCCCTGGAAGCAGGGATTTCCCCTTCTTTTGAATCCAGCCATGCATTTTAATTTATTTGTATTTCATCCAAAAATTTTCAGTATGCTAGTGTAAGGTTATCTTAACCCAGTGTATTGACCTCTCTGGATACCCTTGGCCATGTCTTTCCATTGATGGTACTTGTGAGCCTCTGTGAAGATCTCCTGGCCCAAATGCATTCTCGTAGGTGCAAAAGGAATGTCCATCTCTGTGCCCTCCTTCGTGGTGTGCCACTGGCTTAGCTGACTGTGGTCTCTGTACTGATTGCTCTAGATCCCTCGTATCACTCAGAGGCATATCTTGTGCCTTGATGTGCATACCTCTTGCCTCTAATTCCTGGTCTTTTCTGTTGCTACCAAGGCATGAGACACAATGGAGCTCTTTGACACATGCAATGTCCTGTCCAGCTGGTCCCCAGTGAGGCTGCAGGTGAAGAGATGGGCAGTGACAATGGCTTGCTTCCATCACAGGTTCCGCCTGAGTATTGCGGCTTGTGCCATGGATACTGCTTTACTAGGTGCCAGAGATCTGGTTTCCTAGGGGGCTACTGGAGGGCCTAGGAGGTCAACCCCCAAATGCAGGAGAGTTGATGCCGCATGGGACAACTTGGACCAAAGAGAGACCAGAGCTAGTATAAAAATTCTTCTCCCTTCCTCCTTCAAGATGGACTATTAAAACATGCAGTGGTTTCAGGCGGCCTCTCTAAAGACATCTGGAGAGACCAAGCAATCCACTGTGCTTGTTCTAAAAGCTGTGATGTAACCCCTTAAATTTGCTTTCCTGCCTTTCCAGAGTCACTCCTGTTTTTTTCCACACTCCCATTTATCCCTCCTGCCCCACGTCGCTGGAGTTGGACTCCTCCAAATACTGTTAACACCTAAGAATATGCCCTAAGCTCCATTGTCTAGGGAACTCAGACTGAGATACTTACTTGTCATCTTATGGAATCTGTGGCCCCTCTGTATCTAATCAGCAACAATTGGGGGAAGGCAGAGAGCCTCTTTGAGAAACAGGTGCATTCCTTCCATTGTTTTTGTATAGGTATCAGCCTTGAACAGTCTCTCCAAGCTTCCATTCTTTCTACCCCATGACCATATTTTACCTTGGTGCTGGGCATAGGCAAAATGGAGAGGGTATGCGGAAATAGTTTGCAGTATAAGATCCAGGCAAGCCAACTTCCAGATTCATGCTATGGGCTCTAAGTCCTTGACTTGTACAACCCCTCCTTCGGTTTATATAATAAAGTTTAACAGTGGACACAGATGGAGCCTGAGAAATCCCCCTGGTGCTGTTATTTCCTCCTTCTTTTTGTTGAGAAAATTATCTTTTCCAGCCATGCCTCTCTGCTGAATCTGCAGGATACTTCTGATAGTAATCTTCATTTTAAATTGGAGGCTCTCTAAAACTTCATTGTGAAAACAATGTTCTTAACATAGTGCTTTATCCCCAGGAAAACGTTGCATGGAAACATTTAATCATAAAATCTTAAAATTGGAGAGCTCGAGGAATCCCCCCACAATGCCTGGTATAGGGTAGAGATTCGATATTCATTAAAAGACTGAACACGTTGATATGAGGAAACGTAAAATGGTGAAAAGGTCTAGGAGATGAGGAATGCAGAGACAAGGGATTTAGCCCTGCCAGCAATCATCTGTAGACTCTGAGTAGGTTATTTAACAAAAACATGCCCCAAATGGACTTCCGAACACTGCTCCTATGTGGGGAGAAATCCCAAGAGAGGTAAGAGACAGAATCTTGCCTCCTCCTACTACGATGCCATAAGGCAAGTGACCATGTAGAATTGATGTGGGTGGTGGCCGTATCAACCCCCTCTGGGGCCGGCGGCAGTGGTTACGGGTCCAGCTGTGACAAGAACTATGCCCAATCATGTTCTCCCAGTGGGGCGTGTTACAGCTGCAGCTCTGGCCCCCCACTTTCCAATGATTCCTGGATCATTTTTGAGTCCAGATCTTCAGCTTTGCTATTCAGCCTGTGAACTACGTGATATCACTCCAAATACTCTCCTTTTCTGCTTAACTTACAGACTTAGTCCCCATTGCCTTCAGCCCAAACTCTACAAGTAGAAGGTCCAAAACCTGCTCCCTCGTTTCTAAAATCCCACAAACTGCTACGTAACCCTTTGGATTTTCCGAAGCACTTCTAGCCACATGGTCATATTTCACCCTCGGAATAACCGTATGCGCATGCCTCATTAACACTATTACATGTATGGGAACAAATGAAGATCGCAAGGTCGATGGTTTGCTTGGAACTGTCCTGACGGGGCAGGACCTGGGCCCAGTTGGATTCCATGTGTTTGTTTTAAGTCACCAGTGGAACCACAAGATGATGACCATGAAGGTGTGTTCTACTCTGAAGCTGTCTGGATGATTGTTATTGCTGTTTAAAGTCACCCAGGGGGAAGGCAGTAGAAATGTCAGATAAAGGCGCACCTGAATTCCAGCCCCGTGTCGTTTCCATTCCTCTATACCCCCTCCCTCCAAAGCAATGCTTTTGTTTAATTACATTTATAGGTTACTATTTTGATACTCATTTTTACAGGTGGTTTTGGCATAGGAGTAAGAAATCTCTTGGGTGGTGTTCGAAGAATTCAAGAAATGTGTGCCTGATGTTTTCAACAGCCACACAGAAATGTCTCCACCTTGCCCCAAATCCCTAATGGTTCACTCAAGGTCCTCTAACTATAATAGTGATCTAATCACATCTATTAAGTGAATTCATGATAGCAATGGAGAATCTGCTCTGAAATTATCCCAATACCTTCCAAATTGTCCTAACAGTATGTCTTTCTTAGCTCCTGCCTTTCCTGTCCTCTCTCCTTCTTAAACCTTGCGGCTTAATCGCATTCCTTGACATTCCCAGCAGCCTCCCATCTCCCGGGAAGGTGAAAGAAAAGCTAGGTGAGCAGAGAAATGGAAAGACAGGCAGCCCCCCAATTAGTAGCAGCTGCTGAGCAGATGAAAATGAAATAGAAATGAAATGCTCTCCACTGACCAGATAAACACCACTCAAGTAGTTAAAAGGGAAAAGAACAAATCCATCATAAACTCTAGAATGTGATGGCAATAGTAGGTGGGTGGGGTGGGAGAGAGAGGCACTTCTTTCTCCATCAGACTTTTCAACACCCAAAATGACTGACAGCCTCAACCAGGGACATGTGTATGCTCTAGTGGGAAAGGTAGGCACAGGGCAGTAATAATCACAAATAAAACTTATATTTAGATAGCACATTACAGTTTGCAATGTGACGTGGGCAGAGAAGTTATTACTTCTCTTTGATATATAAGGAAATAGCTTCCAAGATGTTAAGAGACTTGCCAAGCATCACATAGCTGTTAGGTGGTGGAGCCACAGGAATCAAGCCAAAGAGAGAGAGAGAGAGAGAGAGAGAGAGAGTGTGTGTGTGTGTATTGCAGGGCAGGATGGGGGGACAAAGAAATAAGAAGGGATAGCTGAGAAAGGGATGTGGGGGAAAATGTGTAACAGAGAAGTCTCTCATACAATAAGATAGAACTAAAGAATGATACTAATAAAGATTTATTTATATTATTTGGGAGAGAGAGAGGAGGAGGAGAGAGGAGGGAGAGAATCTCAAGCAGACTCCCCGCTGAGCATGGAACCCGAGCTGGGGCTCAATCTCATGACCCTGAAATCATGACCTGAGCCGAAACCAAGAGTCAAATGCTCAACCAACTGAGCCACCCAGGTACCCCAAGAATGTTACTAATAAAATATCCACCATGATATGACATTGAGGGAGCAGAGCCCAGCCAAGTAGAGAGGGTACAAATGATGTATCATCATCATCACCTGGACACCAACACATTCATAGATTTTTTAAAAATATCATAATGATTTAAAAGAAAAAAAAAAAGCACTGTCACAGAGCATAAAGAACCATAACACATTTCACTTTTTTTTTTTTTTTTTTTTTGAGATACCAGTGACATATTCAGTCCTTTTCCTACATTTGGAAGGCATTTGCTTGTTTTCAAGTTGGAGAGTTAAGGAGGGAATATGTGGTTTATAGTCCATCTGTACCCCTGCTCACAAGATAGGGAGAGCATGCTGACGCTTGTTTCTTGAGTCTTTCCCCTTGTCACCTTTCCCTTAAAAATGACCAAGCTAAGTCCTAGATCTCATCCCTGATCAAATAATAAATGCTGAATTTATTCAGATGGGAACATACATCCTGGCTACCGATCTTTTATTTTGCTTCCACAAAGGCCCACTCTCCAGCTCAACTTCTAGAAGTTCTATTCCTACCATGACCAAAATGCTGGCAGTGAGTTTGATAAAAGAGGATATGAAGTATCTTAGCTAAATCCTAACATGAGCGAAGGTGATGTCTCCGAAGTGGCCCCCGTCTATAAAAGGAGAAATCTGTCTCAGCTGTTTTGTCAACATCCCAGTGTGAATCTGCAATGCAATTTCACTGAACAGACTATCTACTTGGTCATCAGATGGTACCAAAGGGCATGTTGTGATGAGCACCATCATCTTACATAATCTTGCAATCAAAAATTCCAGACACTAATTACTCAACATTGTAGCCAATTACTTGTTCCATCTACTTCATGTTTTTCGAATAAGCCCTCTCTTCCTGCCAATACAGGTAAGAATTTTATCACCTATTTTCTTTTTAAAAAATATTTTATTTATTTATTTATTTGAGAGAGTGAGGAGCACTGGAGAGGAGAGGGGCATAGGGAGAAGCAGACTCCCTGCTCTTGGGATCATGACCTGAGCTGAAGGCAGATGCTTAACCGACTGAGCCATCCAGGTGCCTCTTATTATCTATTTTCTTAATTAATAGTTTGATCTTTCTGAAAATAATTCTAGTCGAGCTTTAAGGACCAGTCCTTAATTTTCTAATCTAGCGAACAGACTAGATGAGTTTCTTACTCTTTCTGGTTGAACAGATATTGGTTATCATCTCTTTTAGCCTGTTCAGTCCCACGGGAGTAAAATGATTGTTACTATTATTACTATCTCTTTGTCAATCAAATCTGTTTCCAAGTGGTAGCTTTCCTATCATTTTACTTTCGTTCTTTTGGCTTGTTTTTTGCATAAGAAGTGGAATACACATTTTAGGGTCAGATAGATTTGGGTTCACCTCCTAAGTCTTATGCTTCTTATCTGTGTAAGCTTAAATAGTTTGGTATCTCTGAGATGCAGATTTTGCAGTTGCAAAGTGAAGACACAAAGACCTACCTCCAGGGCTTGTGAAAGGGTTAAATCAGACATCAGAAGGACTTACACAAGACAATCCCTCCAGAAATGGTAGTTTCGTCCCCCAGTTTGTTTTTCTTTCTCAAATATGGCACGAGAAACATGAAGTGATATCCAAGCAAGGATATATCACACTTTTGTACATAACCAATACATACAAAGAGCCAAATGAATGTTCTTTGGTCTTTAAAAGCTAACACATGAATTATGTTTCTTTAGGTAAACAAACATGGGAAGTCCTAAATCTCTGTTTATGTAAGTAATCTCTATACCCTCTGTTGGGCTCGGACTCACACCCCCAAGAGCAAGAGTCACATGCTCTTCCAAATGAGCCAGCCAGTTGCTCCTGGAAGTCCTAAATCTCTAAAAGCAAAGTAACTTTCATTCAAACGGAAAAGAACTTTTAGAAGGATGGGAAGAAAATGATTTGAAAAGAATTTCTAGAAGGACAGGAAGAAAAGAAAAACACATGAGACATGGTACGCAGGAGTGGGATTGGAGAGCTCTACGGGTCTGCTCTCATTTACGAACTCCGACCAACCAAAATGAGATCAGACTGACCCACAGTCGAACAGTATTTCCAGTCATCCAGTATGTATGGCCAACAAAGCGGAGTCTACTCCCACCTCGCGGGGCCATGATGCAGACCGCAATGTCCAAAAGTCATGTAGTAAAGTAACAAACCCTAAGTGTTAACAAACCCTACATTTTACAAATTTATTCGACCGTGGGACCCTTTTTGTTCATGGGACACCTACAAACACATCATAAAGGTAATATTCCGTGTAACCAGTTCGGGAAACACTAATCTGTTGGATGACACCCAAACCCTACAGCACAGAGACAAAAAACAAACAATAAACAATAGCAAAACCCACCACAAGCTCCCGACCTATAAATGTAGATTGATAGGCAAAGACGACATCGCTAAGGAACTGCTTCATTAATAAAGATCTTGTTTACACCTTTTACAATCATTGATAATCATCCATCTTAAGTAATAGATTCTCCTTCGCTGAACAATACCTTGGTCACTGGAGCCCTGAGCAACTTACCCATTTGTTTGAATTTTGCGTGTTTGGCTCTCACGCAGGCAGAGGCTCCATCAGTCAAGACTGTCAGCTGATACTTAGGAAGCATGAATTCTTTTCTAGGCTTACTCTAATTACTTTTGCACCATGGATTATAAATAAATAGAACACGGTGTGTTCTCATGGTTAGGAGTAAGGGCTTGTGGTCAGACAGAGATGAAATTGAATCCTGATTCCCCAGGTGTGATCTTGGAAAACATATCTGATGGACCGGTGTCTCAGACTCATCATATGTAAACACGGGGATATTTCCTACTTCGTTAGACAGTTTGAAAATTAAATCAGACTATGCCAATGCAGGGAGCCTGGGTGGCTCAGTCGGTGAAGCGTCTGCCTTCGGTTCAGGTCATGATCCCAGGGTCCTGGGATGGAGCCCCGCATCGGGCTGCTTGCTTAGTGGGGAGCCTGCTTCTCCCTCTCTCTCTGTCTGCCACTCCCCCTGCTTGTGTTCTCTCTGTGTCAAATAAATAAATAAATAAAATCTTTAAAAATGAAGGGGGGGAAATCGGAGGGGGAGACGAACCATGAGAGACGATGGACTCTGAGAAACAAACTGAGGGTTCTAGAGGGGAGGGGGGTGGGAGGATGGGTTAGCCTGGTGATGGGTATTGAGGAGGGCACGTTCTGCATGGAGCACTGGGTGTTATGCACAAACAATGAATCATGGAACACGACATCAAAAACTAATGATGTAATGTATGGTGATTAACATAACATAATAAAATAAAATTAAAATAAATAAATAAATAAAATGGAAATAATAAAAAAAAAAAGAGTATGCCAATGCTTAGCACCTGACCAGTCACATAATAAGTACACAAGAAACGCTATTATTTTATGAACTTCTGATCATGAGCTGATTAGTTTTTTTCCTTTGTGAGTAATAACCTTCTTTATCTTCAGAGTGTGTAAGCATGTGTGTGTGTGTGTGTGTGTGTGTGTGTGTGTATAGTCCCTGAAACGCCAGTGTAGCCAGCAAGTTTCTGCATCCAGACTGGTTATTTACCTACATGCCATTTACAAATCATTTGGCTTTCAAGTAAAAATCCTTAGGGAGACCTATTATTATATGCAGGTTTTTGAAGGTCCCCTTTCATGCCTTATCACAGAGTATGTTTCTAGGGAGAGCTAGGAACACGGCAGGGAAGCGGGGTGGCCCTTCTCTACTCACAGATACTTCGCAAGAATTAGCGCTGACTGACATTTCGGTGGCAGGGAGGGGTGGGGGGAAGAAAAGAGGCATGTTGTCTGTATCACTCCCCCTTCCTTAACACCTCAACAGGAACCCGTTTTGAGGGCTGCCTGGGCCCAAATGAATGCTTCTAGGGGTGTATCAGTAGGAATTCACTGGGGCTGAGGTTTCTGACAGTCTAATAAGGAGGCTGGTCCAAGAGGAACTTTATTAGCAAAGTCAAGGATGGGGGTTCAATGATACGGTGGGTACTGCAAAGTGCTTTATCCCAGCACTCTTTCCCAGCGCCCTTTTTCCCTTGCTTGTCATTATTATAGGGTCTGGTAAAACTTATGAGAAAAGAAAGAGAAGGGGGAGGGGAAGGGGAGAGGCAGGATGGAAGGCACTTGGCCAATTTCAAGTCCGGCCAATGAGTCTGCCCTAGATGAATGGCCTCCCTTTTCCGGGCCCTCCGTGTAAGCACATCTCTGTGCTTTGTGCTTTGCACTCATTCCTATCAGGAGGCAGCCTCTGTTTCTCCAGCTCTTGATGCTAAACTGGCCTTGTGACTTGCTTTGGCCCACAGATGAGGCAAAGTGGTGGACTGGTCTTGAGGCCTAGCATGCTTGTGCCCTCTCCTGGAAACGCTGCTGGGTGGCCGGGCACCTCTAACCCAGGGGAGCCTGTTGGGAGGATGACAGGCACGCGGCCGGGTGTCCCCTCCAGAAGCTGACCCACCCTGCTGACCCATGAGGACACCCCCCCAAAGAAAACCCCTGCCCAGCCGAGCCTGCCCCAGCTGCCTCCCCACGTAGACATGCGTTAAATAAATAGTCGTTGCTAATGTCCCAGTTTGGGATGGTCTGCCAAGAGCAGCGGAGAAGTGACACTCTCCCCCTGTCCTTGCTCTTCTGCCCTCAAATGCCAGGATGATGTGATAGCTGGAACTTTGCAGCCATCAAGCAACCACGAGGGAAAGAACAGACTCCTTGTTTCGTCAGGTAAATAAGCTCCGCTTAGTTCAAGGCTGGTTTTCTGTTACTTGACGCTCAACAGAGTCCCAACCGGAAGGGGGAGTGTTACTGAAAGTCCAGTGGAGTTAGGGTGCTCAGTGATGGCAGGTGTAGAATGGTACAGTGGCCTGGGGGTAGAGAATCAAAGGGCACCCGCTCATTCATTCATTCACTTATTCATTCTTTCACTCATTTAAATAGGCACCACTGTTATCTGCGGACCTGTTAGGGGAGGAGCCAAGTGGATGGGAACCCTACTCCGAAGGCTCTCATGGTTGGGAAGGATGTGGGAGTAACGAAGTCCCACCGTGACCTCCAATAAACCCCACTTAGGACATCTCCGGCAGGCTCCCCATTACCACAGAGCCCCTCACCTTAATTGTTAAAAAGTGACATCCAGCTCTACCGTAATCTGCCTACTTGCTGTTTTCACCCACTGGTCAAAGTCCTCCTTTCTAGTGCTTTCCACATTGTTCCTGTGAGGTATGCCACATTTGCTCCTGTGAGGGCAAAGGGGTGGGGCTGCCAGAAAGGATGAGCTATAAAGCAATAAAGCCAGTTTTCAGAAGTCTAGATTTTCTTCAAAACATGCTTTCCCTTCAAAACTCAAAAACATGCAGAAGAGCTTCAACAGAATCTTGGTTTTAATATACCATATTTCTATTGCTTACCAAGAAATAAATTTGATCCCTGAGGAACATACACCATGGTTATCCAGAGGCTTCCATACCTCTACTCCTGAGAAAATAAGACCATTTCAGTCTCGATAATAAGAATGGTTGTTATTTATTTATAAGACGTCAGGCGCTGTGCTAGGTTCCTCCTACATCATACGATTCCCACAACAGCCCTAAGTGGTATTATCTTCTTCACATCAAAAATGGGGGGAAAAAAGAGTTCAGAGATTGGAACAGATTATTTCCCAAAGTCTCAAAGCCAGTAAAGTAGAAATGATATTTAACCACAGTTCCATAGGTCTCCAAAGCTCATCTTTCCACTACAACTTGCTGTTTATAAGCAACAGCCTCACATATTCAGAGACAGCCTTTTTCTTATCTTCTCTAAATATCCTTGTGGGGGGAAAGGAAATTACAAGAAAACCACATTCCCTTTGCAAAGGGGAAATCATAAAGTGGTGGGCATTCATTAGAGAAAATGGAAGGGAGAGGCAGAGTTTTTCTGCTTCTTCCTATTTTTTTTAAGTCCCTGTATCCCAGAAAGCCTGGAGACACTTGAACATACCCATTGGGATCCTAGGGGCATGTGTGTGGTGAATAAAACCTCAGGTATCCAGAAGAAAATCCTAATCACCTGACAGGGTCGAAGAGGAAACTGGCGCTGTTCCCCCAAGATGGGGACGGGAGACCAGTGGTTCTCAGACCTTGCCTATGCAGGAGAACCATCTGGATGACTTGCCGAAAACCCAGATCCCCAGGCCCCACCCCCAGAGTTTCTGACCAGTAGGTCTCAGGTAGGGTCTGATAAGGTGCATTTCCAACCTGTTCATAGGTAGTGCTGATGCAGTAGGTCCAAGGGTCCTACTTTGACAATCACTACCTCTTAAACTATCCCTAGAACCAACCAGACTGGCATGGTGCATGCTTGGGGCATCCCAGACCTAATAGAGGCACCAGGGAAGACTGATTTGCATCTACCTATGACATTTCCACATGATCAGTGGGTTATTGGAGGGCAGTGCGTTGGGGTGACCCACTTCCATAAAGAGGGCCAGAGAAGATGTTGGACTTTAGAGTTAGACCTTATCCTAACCCCAATGCTAACTGGACCTGAGCTCAAATGTTAGCTCTGCCCCTTAGGAACTGTGCAATGTTGGGCAAGGTGCTCGGTCTCTCTGAGCTTCCTTTTCCTCATTTGTACCTCATTTGTAGAGTTGTTAGGAGTCTGAAAAAGACTGAGGTGAAGAACCTGCAGGCACAAAGCGATGTTCAAGAATTGATATTGCTTCAGGGAACTGGGTAAACTCATCCAGTCTACTCAGTGACGGTGCTGACTGGGGGGATTTGTGCTGCAAAGGCGAGGTCAGAGCAGACTTAAGTTAGTCCTCCTTGCTAGAGCCTGCCCCTATGGACTGCAATTTCAGGGAGTCAAGGCTGGTTTAAAGGAAGGTCTAAGAATCAAGGAGAGTTCTTTAACCGCTGGAAGATTAAAAGGCTCCTGGGTCTTAACCCACAGCTGTGGCTATGCCAACAGAAGGAGATGAGGAGAGCTGAACTCTTCCACCAACACAAAGAATTCTGTGAGCCTATGATTTCTTACCCTTCTCTCCAACATTATATAAACCTTTCATCTTGGTGGCCCTGGACTCAGAGAAAGGAAAATGACCAAAGATATGTGTATTAAAAGCAACACATTAGGTCACGACCATTGGTCTATCCAGGTCAACTGTGGTGGTGTCATCCGGGGGCGCGCGTAACTCTGATTCTTTATGACGTTATCCATACATGGTTGGGATGATACCCCAAGAAATGCTAACTTTCTCAAACCAACAGAGGGTAACCATAACTAATATTCTCCTAAGACCAGTATCGGAAAGGCAAGTTAGTTACTGTCTGACCTAATTAGGTATGTAACTTACAGATTTTGTACCAGCTTCTTCAAAAAGTTGAAGTTATTTTAGACACTGCAGCTATAATGACACAATGATACACGGGTCTAATGAGTAATTTTATCAAATTAATTCTTTCCAAAAGGATACATTTTTATGCTCAGAAAAATCACTCCAGCTTTTTTTTTAAATGTTTTGATCTTTGTTAACTAATTTTAAAGATCACACTGTGCGTGTTCCATTTGCTCTGTGAGTCTTGCAATGGCCCCAGTTAAAAGCAATAACATTCGAATTTGACCGAGGCCCCAATCTTTAGAGTCTCTCAGCGCATCCTATCACCCTGGGTGATTAAAGTCCTTGGTTGAATTAACTTTCAGAATCTTCTGTTTTAATATCATAGCAAGGAAGACAGCTGAGCTCCTCCAAGTAAGAATCACCTGAATTAATCATCAGCCTCCAACCACATCCCACCTGCCTTGATCAATGGGCAAATAATGGTTTGTACACTGGTGAAGTGTTTCTCTGGGGTCTAATAAATGAATGGCTTCAATTTCCCGGTGGCTTATGTCGAGCTCCTTACAATTTGACTTTATGCTTGGTACAGAGCTCCATTCCTAGCTAACATGTTGGCTGGGATATCCCCTGAGGGCATGATACTTAAATAATGTACCCTTTGCATCCATCTACTTGGGTGACATCATATCTTAAGAAGCATGATCTAATTATATATCTTAGTTCTTTATGACAGCGGTTCTCCCTGGAGGGCTTATTAGAACACACCTTGTGAATTCCCACCCCAGAGTCCCTGACTCAGGAAGTCTAGACTAGAACCCAAGAATGTGCATTCTACCAAGTTTCCAGGTAATGCAGACGCTGCTTGTCTGGGGGGCCACACTTTGAGAACCACTGCTTTAAAGATACTGATACTACTTTCCTTTTTTAAAAAATTAAGTTCTAATGGTTTCCCATGTGGCATAAAAGGGACAGAGAAGACGGAAGCTATTGTAAAGTCCTTACGTTGCTGGGTGTGTTTCTTTCATGGAACAGTCTGTTGTGGAGAACTCTGTTAAAAATATCAGCTCCCAAATTCTCCCGCTGACCTCAGAGATAGAGAGAGGCGGTGTGTCTACCTGGTCTGAGCACGTCACATCATATTTGTTTATAGACATCGGGAGACAACATCTTGGAAGAAAAGGCCATGCAAAAATACTGACGCCAAGTCCTATTTTTTCAAATGTGATGTCACCAATGAAACGGTTCTTACAAAAGTGAAAAACTCCAGGAATGAGGGCCAATTCATTTCACAGGAAGGTCCCTGACTGTGTGACAAGTCACTCTAATTTTCTTCATGGGGGAAGGGGACTGGACACAGCCCAGAGGGTACATGAGGGGCCTTAGACTCCTGGTTGACCCCAAAAGAACCATCAAGTAAGGACAGACAGAGGTATCATTAATAGGAGTCTTTTAGACTCAGGAACCACCAGCCAAACTCCTTATTCTGGCATGCCAGTCTTATATCCAAAGGAAATAAAATTCTAGGAAAACAACAGCACTGTTCTTATTCTGAAAAAAAATTTTAATTTGCAGTTTATAGATAAGCTGTCCATTGAAGATTCCTGAATCTCTCCTTCCTGACAGATGAGTACGGCTGTATGTATGTGTGTGTGTGTATTTGAGAGAGAAAGAAAGTCAACTGGTATACCTAAGATTTGAGGACTGCTACTCTAATAAGATGGTCTGTTCTGCTTCCGAGGATCAAGTTAGGTCTCTTACTCACTAACACATGAACTATGGGGAATGCTGACAGAGTCACACTGAGACATGCGATCGATGTTCTCTTCTAGAAGGAGCTCACTCTCTAGCACAGTGTAGCAGGGAAGAGCACAGACATGAAGTTAATCTACCAGGTCCCAACAGAGACCCACCATTTACTAGCTGTATAATCTTGGCCAGGTTACCGACTCTCCTGGGGCCTTAGTTTACCCACCTATACAACTGAGTACTTCTCTCATAGGGCTGTTCTGTTGAGTAAATGAGCTAATATATGGAAACCACTTAGAGGATGCCTGCCACATAGAAAATGCTATATAAATACCAGTCATTATTATTTATGTCCAAATACTGTGCCATCCTTCTCCTTTTGTTCTATGCAAATTCTTCATGCTAATGCTATTTGGATTGGCTAGCATCCAAAATTTAGACTTCTGCCATAATTATCTACATATGGCAGCAGGATCATTCCAGAACCACCCTAATGACTTTGATTAGAACCAATCACCTGTGCCTATTTATACAGCAGAATGATTGGCAGGGTTTTGGAAGGACTTGGTATTCCAATTATACTCTCGTTGGGTATGGACTGGCTTGAGCAAATATGCCAGTCAGAATCATGCTAAAGCAGATCGGTTTCTGTACATTTTTATACAACCCAGTAGGGAAAAAAAAAAAAAAAAAACAGAAAAAAAATGAAAGAGGAGAGGAACTATTGGTTTATTCAATAAATGCTGTTTGAGCCTCTGCTATTTTCTGTGCATTGTGCAAGATGGTGTGGATTGAGAGGTGGGTATGCCACTCCCACTCTCAAGAAGCTCATGTCTAGTGGGAGAAGCAGATTAGGAAATCAGCAAATACTGGACCATATATTGAGGATTATAACAGACACGCCCATGGACTGTTGGGAGAGCAGAGAGGTTCCTAGAATTGCAGTGCCTATCTTGGTCTGGGAAGATGCAGTCCTCCCAAAGCCCAGAAAGAAAGAGCTGAAAGACAGGTAGGAGCCAGCCAGGCCAACAAGGTGGGCAAAGGCCTCATGAGCAGCGCTGGGTACAAAAGTTCAGAAACACACATGATACCGAAGAAGGTGGAAGATGTAGGGAAGCAAGATCCTCAGTCCTTAGGGTTCTTAAGGAAGGACCAAGGGGTCGAAAATGATGCGGAAGTCAAAAACGGAGGGATTATGTAAGAGGTTAATCCCATGCGTGTGGCATGTCTATGCACCACGTGGCTATGGGGTTGTGTAACTGTACAACGTCGACTTCTCCAGGAGAGGGAGAGAAGCCAAGAAAGCATTCGCCAACAACTGAGAATTAATTTTCTGGGCAAAGAGAATGTACTGGATGCACGGTCTTTGCTAATATTGCCATTGGTTATCTGTAGAAAGGGATATGTTTTGACGAGCTCTTCTGTGATGATAATATGTATTGTCTAGCTGTCCGGAAAAAATATGCAGTGCCCAGCTGGTTGGAAAATGGATTTTGGAGAGTAGGTAGCAGGTCCATGGTTGGGATGGGAGCTAAGCAGCTGAACACAGACCCACTCTGCTAGGAAACAGCTCCTGGACCAGGGGTTCTCAACCAGGGCTGCGTAAATGCATCACCTGGGAAGATTTAGAAATTACCAATGTATGGGTCCCAGTCCCAGAAACTATGAATTAGTTGGTCACGGTTCAGCCTGGGCAACAGGATATTTAAAAGCTCCCCAGAGGAGTCTTACATGCACTCCGTGTTGAGAACCCTAACTCTATAACTTTGTTACCTCAAGTTTGTCCCTGGGCCAGCAGCAACCCTAGGGACATGTCAGAAATGCTGAGTCACGGGCCCACCCTAGGTCTATCGGATCAAAATCCTCATCTTAACAACATCCTCGGGTGATTCAAATGCACTTGAGAGTTTGAGATGTGCCAATCAGAGCTATGCATCAGAATCCCCTTGGAAGCTTATCAGAATTACAGATTTGTATATCTATCGATTAGGACACAGGACATCTTGAATCTGCATACATTTTTTTTTTTTTAAGTTTTGATGAACCCAAGCAGCTGGAGTTTTAAAAACCACTGTCCTATCACGCAGGTCAAGTTGGATAGAGGGCCCATGACAGAGGGATTTGGGCAATATTGCTCTGCTCTATGCAGAAAGCTGGGGAGGGAGGGAAATGCTTCCCCCTTCTCCCAGAAGCGGGGTTCCACACTGAGAAAGGGAGCATTATGTGACACAAGGATTTTGTGGGAGACCTGCACAGCCCTTTCTAATTGCCTTAGGAACAGAAGGAGATAAAACATGAGCCCAAAGGTGAGGTCATTCTGGTGATATGATATGACTCACAACTTCCATGCGAGTCTCCAGAAAGGATAGGAGAGGGGCAAAGAGTTAAAATTTCCTTGTGCTCCTGTGTGTGTGTGTGTGTGTGTGTGTGTGCACGCGCGCCCAGTGCAACAGGGCATTACCGTGTGTCCTTGAGCATCTTCGGCTGTTATGAGAACATCTCTCCAGTTGAGAAGTCCCTGTGATTCATGCCTCACACTGACCTCCTTCAGCGTCTGGCCTGCAGCTTGTAATTGGTAGAGAGTTCCAGGACTTTCTAAGCAGGGAGAGGGCAGATGGAGGTGGCCAGCCAGACATAAGGAAATAGCTGGGTGAGTTAACCATAGGCATCTTCTTTCCTCTTCCTCTGCTAGAAGGACGGTGGTGTCTGAACCAGCGGGGCGCTGGGAGACAGGCACAAAGTCTCTGGACTGTCTCTATCTTCCTTCCGCTTTTCAGGGGGCCAGATCAGGACCCTGCTCCAGATCCCCTGGTGCCTCTCCTTGTCCAGGCAGGTTCTGGGTGATAGACCCTTCCCCCATCTAGCACAGGGTCAAATGCATGGAACGAATACATGAACAAACGGGCAGATGAGTAAGTATGCTGTTCCTAGTGCAACTACCCTTCTCATTTAAAAGAGCAAAGAAAAGAGTCTCAGAATCACCTGTGCCAAGAGCTTTTGACTGAGTCTGGCTTTGATCTGCCTAGAAGCCGCTCGATATTTTTATTTTTCTTTTGACAGAACACCTAGCTTCTTTGGCTCAAGTGTATAATTTCCTACCTAGCTCTCGAGGGGTGCCTCAGCCCTCAAGAAGAAAGCAGATGTGAGAGGCTCATGTGCCTGGGGTGTGGCCTCGGGGCCTCGGGCACCCTCCCTGCCATCCCGCCTTGGGGTTTCTGGGTAAATGTGCTCCTGAGTGGTCCCAGGGGGAATCTGCCTGGGACTGACTGACAGGAGGCCTCTGGGAATACCGCCCCGCCCTCCTTTCTCTCTGAGTCCAATTACCCAGGGAGGGAATGGACTGAGAACATATTTAGAAAAATGTGTTCATTGTTGCTTTTAAAAATCTCCTCTGTAATTAGGTACTACGGGGGTAGTCAACCATGAAAAGCCACAACCAGTGCTGTCAAGTTCCATAAAACAAAAAAGAAACCAATTAGTCCAAATGGAGAAGAGGCTGGCTAAGCCCCAACACCTGTCTCATTCACTCCATGCCCACACCCACCAGAACGGCAGTCTCGACTCAGGCAAGCCCACTCTGCCTGGGCATTTCCAGATCCGCCTGGTGTGGACAAGAGGTCACTGAGTCTCCAACCTCTCTCCCGAGAATCCATCTCGTCAGTACCAAGGCCAGCAGTTTCATTGTGCTGGCCTACAAAACTTCTAGAACGAGCCCCCAAACCTGCCAGTTGTGTGAAAAGTAATCCAATCAGATTCTTGGCACTTTATGCATCCTAGTGGCTCCTGGGAAGCATCTGTGTCCATAGGAAGAGATAAAGGGTAGAGACACCTGCACAGACTCGATCCTGTTCCCTGACGGCTCCTGAACTTTCTCCAATGAAACCTGACTCTTCGGAGTGATTGTTCTCTAACTGAGGCATTCCGGTGAGTGTGAATTTTAGGTACAGTGTTTTATGAAGCCTTAGTTGCATTAGCATGCCCACCCAGAAGCATGGGCTCTTGGGCGCTCCCTCTCTGGACCCCAAGCCACATGGGGTAAGTTCTCTTGCAACCCTTCCTCTCCACAAGGGAGCTGTTTCAGGGCTCTGAGGTCAAGGATAGGAGGCTGTGAGACAGAGCACCACGATTCTCTCCACAGGGTGCAGCTACCAGCACTCCAAATACTTGTGTGACCTTGACCCACGGGAAGAACTTACACCTTCCCATTGACACCACGTGTTTCCCTTACTGAGACCTACCTCAGCACCTGAGAGTTCCACCCAGAAGTGACACACTCCATACTATCTACTCACTGACCTGGCTCTCCTTCCATCCCAGTGCTTGGCACATCCCAGTGCCTGGCACATCCACATGACTTGCACATCCCCAGCCCAAATCAGGGGCCCCTCACAATGTCTGCTCAGACAGGTTTCAAAACTGCTAAGGACCAGTGCCTGCCAAGTGCCCCCTTTCTTCCCCTTTCTGAACCGGAGCGCTTGCTGTGGATTCCCTGTCCATATTCTACCTCATCGGTCTGTATGGGGAGAAACAAGTCTTTTCAGTTTATAGATCTCTAGGAGGATTAAGAAGAGCCACCTGGACTTGGACATGGGGAAATCCCTTGGAGGTTGAAGTGCATGGAGGAAAGCAAGCCTTGTGTGAAGTCATTAAGGATGAGTAGGCTTTAAAACAAGTAAAAAGGTGGGAAAACAAATATTTTAGGTTTTGTTGAGGCAAAATAAATTCTGTACGTTCAGTGAAAGATTAAGTATACCAGGCAGCCTACTCATATAAGGTTTTAACTGAGTAGAAAGACAATTAGATCATGGTCTCATGGGTTGTGAGATTGAGCCCTGTGTCGGGCTCCATGCTCAGTGGGGAGTCTGCTTGAAGATTCTCTCCCTCTGCCCCTCCCCCAACTCGTGTGTTTGCTCTTGCATGCACGCACTCTCTCTGTGTCTCTAAAATAAATAAATGAATCATTAAAAAAAAAAGAATCAAATAAAAGTGATGCTCAGGCTGCCAGTTTGGGCAACGAAAAGAAAGTGACATCCATGAAATTTCATCAAAAATAGAAGTTGGTTTTGGAGGAAAGATGCAGGTTCACCTTAGGAAGTGCTGACTTTGAGGAGATGGCAGAAAATGCAGGGAGGTCTCTCCCTTCCCCACTTCTAGGGCCACATCTCTGCTAAAAGGCTTTCATCAGTGAAGTTCAGCCAAAAGGGAATAGAGGCAAAAGAGAAGGGGCTTGGGATATTTGGCTAGGAATGATGCCAGGAGTCATGCATATAAGTACATCCTCTAAGGGAAAGTTTTAAGAAGGAGAAGAATGAAGGGTTATCCCCGAGCTTGGAAAATATGCAGGTTTGTGGGGTGAGGAAAGGGAACCATACATAGAAAAGGAGTCAAAGAAGTCACATTCAAAAGAAGCTGTAGTCTAGTGTCATGAGAGATGATTTTCAAGTAAGAGTGGGAAGTCCGTAGTATCAAATTCTGGAGAAAAGCCAAAAAAGGAGGAATGGAAACTAAGAGAAGTCTGTAGATCTGGAGATTTATTTTGTATCAGGGACCTTTGCCAGTGGAGTTTAAGCTAGTTCTTTGCCTGAACGTTGCGTCATCATGGGCCAAAATCTCTCACCTTCCATGTGGCCCAACACTGCCATAGAAGTTCTGATTCAGGGCTGCCTGGGTGGCTCAGTCAGTTGGGCGTTCAACTTTTGGTTTCAGCTCAGGTCATGATCTCAGGGTCCTAGGATCAAGCCCCGTGTGTGGCTCTGTGCTCAGTGCGGAGTCTGCTTGAGATTCTCTCTTCCTCTCTCTCTGCCCCTCCCCTTCACTCATGTGCACATGCATGCGCACTCATGCTCTCTCTCAAATAAAGAAATCTTAAAAAAAAAGTTCTGATTCCTGTTCTCCGGCATCTGCCACTCTAGTAAAATGAGGAAGGGGGTGAGACATAATTCCAGAGTTGTCAATGACATAATATTTAGTCCTATATGCAATCAGTAGAATTAATAATCACCAGGTAGAGTTCCCCATAGCAGCAAAAGAAGGAAGTGACTACCACATTACACGGGAGGCTGTGCACTGTGGCTGATCAAGTAAGACACTGCTCACGTGTGTAGCTTTCTCCATGCACCTGTATATTTCATGACCCCTGTCTATCTCTCTGTTGTATAACATAAGTAAAAGCTTTACAATCACACAGCCCTGGCTTTAATTCCAGCCCTGTTCTTTCTAGCTGCATGCTCAGCATAGCCAGAAAACAGAAAAAGCCCAGATTTTAAATGACTTTTAATTAAAAAAATATAAGAAATCTGAGAAAGTTGTCTTTCCACTCCTGCTATAAGCCCAGTGGTGAACAAAAACAGTCTGGAATAAGATATGTGGAAGAGAGAAGAAGGGAGACTGCAGCAGGTCTAAGAATAATCTAAAACTACTGTTGGAATAAAAAAGTTCACTCTAGGTATGAAAACACTGAAAAGCATCCTGGTAGGTCAGAGTACTAACTACATGCAAATCAACATGGCAGTCCTCTATAGCATTGTTTCCGGACAAGAAGGAGGTCAAAAGGAAGAGAGAGAGGCTCTTTGGAGACTGGCTGGTGAAGGGGAAAAGAAGCCCAGGGATGGGGAATGGGATCCAGTAATACAGAAGAGGATAAAACTCTCAATAATAATAATGCCAATTAGAGAAAATGTACTTTCTACATTAATAGAAAAGGCTACCATTAAAATAGGAATCTTCTACACTGCCCCATATCAAAAAAGGGGAGAAGAATATGAATAAATACATACAAATCTTGAAAAGCCCAAACGAAGAATCCAAACACCTCTACCGATGATAATTTTCTTCCAACTCTACACAAAAGTAACCATAAAGAAGACACTGAACACAACATTCTGAAATGAATTAAGCAGCCTTAAATACACACTTGTAATTATAAAAAATACCTTGAAAGTGAAATTCAAACATTGAAAATAAACAGAAAAAAAATGAAAGAGAATTTACTGAAATCTGGAAAGAGATGGAAGAAAAAGACAAATTGACTGAAGTGCAAGAAGCCTAAGAGAGAACAGTGCCTAGCAAAGGCACTGAGGAAAGGCAAAAATGCAGCCATGACAATGAAATGAACTAATGAAAGCAATGAGAATTAGAAAGACAGGAAGGAAACACAGCACACTTATAATTAGGGTCCCTAAAGAAGAGAGACAAAACTGGGCAAGAAAACTAATATATAAAGACATAATTCAGCAAGATTTCCTTTAAATTAAAAGAAGATCTGATGGTACCTACTGAAAGAGCCAAAAGCATCTGGGAAATGTTCTCAGAATGATCATCTCTGGTACAGAGGTAAAACTAACAGACTTCAAAGATAAAGAGAAAAATGCTCAAGGCTCTCAAGCAAAAACATCAAATAACTTACAAAGTCAGAAGAATCAAACTGTCATTAGAGTTCTCAAAAAATAGTCTGCGATAGCCTACAAAGTCAACAACAGAACAGCATTTTCAAAAAGTCAAGTAAAGAAAGTGGGAACCTAGAATTCTACGACCAAACTTTTTTTCAAGCATCAAGGCTACAGAACAAGCTTCAAGGAATAAGAACTTAGGGAATTTTGTATTCATGAGCCCTGATTAGGCAATCTACTGGAAGATGAACTTCATCCAACCAAGAGATGACTGGGCAAACTTCAGAGGAAATATAATGGTAATGAGGAGGGAGAAAGAGAGAGAGTCTGACCTCTGTCAGTCTAAAAGGTTAAAACCCAGCTGGGTAAGAGGGTACATAACTAATGTACAAATGCTATGTGGGGCAAAGTAGAAATTGGGAGAAGAAAGTAGAATAAATATACTGATTGTTCATAGGCAAAAGGTGTAAGTTAAAGAATATCAATAAAAAACTTTAAACTAGATGAAAAGGTTACATTTAAACACACAGGACTAAGAAGCATTGAACAGTAGTTACAAAGGTAACTACTAGCAACAACCAAAAACCAAAAGAATCCCACATAATAATCAACTCAAATACCCAAAATTTAAAAATAAATTAAATAGGAAAAAATACATACGTTGTAGGAAAAGTTACTAATAAGCTATCCTCAAAATCACTAGGCCCTGATGGTTTTATAGGATAATTACTTCAAATCTTCAAAGACCACACAGTCCTAATGCTGTACACATAGCTCCAGAGCATTGAGAGGGAAAGAAAATTCCCAATTCCTTGAATAAAGCCAGTGATATTTGCTTTAGTAATGTTGATACTAAAAAGATACATAAAGATAGTACAAGAAAGAAAAGTACAAACCAATATCATTCAAGAATATTGATATAAAAATACTAAATGAAACATTAACAAACAGAATCCACTACCGTATTAAGAAAATAATACATGACCAAAGTGGGATTTATTCTAGGAATGCAAGATTGAGTCAATATTAGGAAATCCATTAATATTATATACCATATTAATACATCTAGGGGAAGAATCTTAGATTATCCATAATGATATCTCCATAAATGATGAAAAAGCCTTTGACAAAATTCAATACCCACTCCTGATTTAAAAAAGAAACCCAAGAAAAGAGGAATTGAGGGATACCTTTTTTTTTTTTTAAAGATTTTATTTAATTCAGAGAGAGAGAGAGCAAGCATGAGCAGAAGGGGAGGCAGAGGGAGAAGCCGACTCCCTGCTGAGCAGGGAGCCTGATGTGGGACTCGATCCCAGGATCCCAGGATCGTGACCTGAGCCGAAGGCAGATGCTTAACCGACTGAGGCACCCAGGCGCCCTGAGGGATACTTTTTTAAAAAGATTTATTTATTTATTTTAGAGAAAGCATGAGTGGGGGAGGGGCAGAGGGAGAGAATCCTCAAGCAGACTCTCTGCTGAGTGTAGAGGCTGACTCAGGACTCAATCCCAGGACCCCGAGGTCATGACCTGAGCTGAAACCAAGAGTCAGACGCTCAACCAACCAAGCCACCCAGGTGCCCCAGGAATTGAGGGATACTTTTAACATGAATTAATCTGAATCAATAATCTATCCATCCATCCATCCATCTTCTCCCTAGCTACCTTGGTCCTGAAGATAGTATCTTAATGGGAAAGCTTTAGAGCATTTTCTTGAACACTGAAACAAAGCAAGGATATCTTCTATCTCCACTAATATTCAACACTGTACTAGTGGTATTAAGCCAATAGAGTCAGAGAAGATAAATCAATTAGAGGCATAAGGGTAAAGGAGAAGCAATATTACCTCTGTCTGCATATGATAGGATCATGTATCTGGAATGCTAATGATAAAAATAAATAATACAATAAATCACTAAGGCAGTGGAATATATAATTAACCACAGAAGTCAATGGCCTTCATGTACACAAATGTAACCAGTCAGAGGTCATGATGGTAGAGAAAACCCAGTTACAAACAGCGACCAAGGTGTTCAAATACTTAGAAATAAACCTAATAACATCTGATTCTGGACCAGGAAAAATGTTTTTCTTTTGTTGTAAAGGACGTTAGTGGTGCATTGAAATAAAAGGTGTAGAATAGGTGATGGTATTCCATCAATGTTGATCTTCTGTTTTGATAATCATACGGTGGATATGTCAGAGAATGTTTCTGATTTTAGGAATTACATACTTAAGTATTTAGGGGTAGAGGGACATCATATCTTCAACTTACTCCCAAATATTTTAAAAAACCTATATAGGGGTACCTGGGTGGCTTAGTCAGTTAAGCATCTGTCTTCAGCTCAGGTCGTGATCTCAGGGTCCTGAGATCAAGTTCCACTGGTCTCCTTGCTCTGCAGGGAGTCTGCTTCTCCCTCTGCCTCTACCCCTCCACCCCCCTGCTCGTCTTCTACTCTCTCCCTCAAATAAATAAATAAAATCTTTTAAAAAAATGTAAAAACCCTATATATATGTATTTTTAGAAAAACATATATATATAAATGTATATATGTGATGCTATATATCTGTGTCATATGATGTTAATGTTAAATATATACACATTATGTTATATATATATATATAGAGAGAGAGAGAGGGAGAGAATGATAAAGCAAATGTAATAAATGTTAAAATTTGGAAAATTTGGAGGGTATACAGGAATTTCTACACTATTTTTGAAGCTTTTGTGTAAGTCTAAAATTATTTCTAAATAAAAACTTTTAAAAGATAAAAAGTCAACAAAAAGAAAGTAATCAGTGAGCCTAATACTGATTATATAAATGATGGTATAATAGGATGGATTATTAAGCAGCCATTGGTGGGCGTAGGGGGGAAGACTGATTTAGATCTATATGTGTGGGTATTGAATGATAATCCAAGCTGCATTAAGTTTTTTAAAAAAAGACAGAAAAATGGTGACTATATTATAGTATTCTTTTTTTTTTTTTGTATATGTGTATTTAAAATGCATATGAGGGGGCGCCTGGGTGGCTCAGTCGTTAAGCGTCTGCCTTCGGCTCAGGTCATGATCCCAGGGTCCTGGAATCGAGTCCCACATCGGGCTCCCTGCTCTGCGGAAGCCTGCTTCTCCCTCTCCCACTCCCCCTGCTTGTGTTCCTGCTCTCGCTATGTCTCTATCAAAAAAATAAATAAAATCTTAAAAAAAAAAAAATGCATATGAGGGACGCCTGGGTGGCTCAGGTCATGATCCCAGGGTCCTGGGATCCAGCCCCAAATTGAGCTCTCTGGGGAGTCTGCTTCTTCCTCTCCCTCTGTGCTCTTTCTCACTCTCAGTCTCTCTCAAATAAATAAATAAAATCTTAAAAGAAAATAAAATGCATATGATTGCAGTTGTAAAGACTACCATGATACAAGAAATGAAGAGATATCAATTCTCACAGAGGTATAAAGGGATAGAGAACAGCTCTGGAGAGGACTCAGGTCATGGGAAACTGCCAACCTTATGTTTCAGCCCACACACACGAGTCCCAGAACATCAGGACTAGAAGGTATACTTGTAGAAAAGTTTACAGATAGAAAGATGCAGAGAGGTGAAGGAATTTTCCCAGGATCACATTCACTGGCAACAACTCAGGTCTCTCGACTCCAGTTTAGTGTTGTTTCAATTCATCCATCCATCCATCCATCCATCCATCCATCCATCCATTCACAATATCCATCCATCCATCCCATTCTATTCATTTCTTCCTGCCTTCCTCCGTCCATCCATCCATCCATCCATCCATCCATTCACAATATCCACTGAACACCAACTACCTGTGTGAACCGTGGGGAACACATTACATCTCTAGCCATGGTGCCTCCTCTTGTGGTTAGTGGCAAAGACAGGTATCAGGCAAGGAATTATACAAATTAAAAATAACCATTTGAAGAGTATGGGGAAGGAAACATATAGGGTGAAATCAGAAAATATAATGGAAGGTCTGTGTTCCATGCGATGGCCAAGAAGACTGACCTACAGAAGGGAGATTCAAGCCGAGACCTGAACCATGAGTAGATTGGTCTGATAAGGACCACAGGGGAAGAACTTCCCAGAAAGAAGGAACAGTCTGTGCAAAGGCCCTAGAGAGGGAAGAACAGGCAGGAGCCCAATTTTGACTGGAGTGCAGTGAAGAGCAGTACTCAAGGACCAAACAGTGCTGGCCTTGCATGCCCACATGTTTGCTTTCCTCCTGAGTCATGCTGTCAACAGAGGGACAGAGGAAGGAAGGAAGAGGATACACCCATTGCCATTTAAGAGTTTTGAACTCAGTATTCTTTTTTTTTTTTTTTTTGAGAGAGGGAGAGAGTGGGGATGGGCAGAGGAAGAGGGAGAGAGAGAATCTCAAGCAGGCTCCACGCCCAGCGAGGAGCCAGATGCAGGGCTTGATCCCACAACCCTGAGATCACGACCTGAGCCGAAACCAAGAGTCAGACATTCAACCGACTGAGCCACCCAGGTGCCCCTGAACTCGGTATTTTTATGATGCACAAGTGCCATTCTGACGCGTTAGGGTGAATATTTAAGACTCTGGCTCCAGTAGAGAGCCTTTGAGGTTTCATAAAGCAAAGCGCGACAAGAGGTCTAAGCTTCAGGTTAGGTTAGGTATATTTAGGATTAAATCAGGTTAAATTAGGTTAGAATAAGATCACTCTGGCTGCTCAGCAGAGGACAGGACGTGGGGGGCAAGCATGGAACTCTATCTGGGAGGTCTTTGAGAGTTGTCTAAATGGGAAGAGAGGGAGTCATGGACCGGGATGCTGGGTTAAGAAGGGAGGGAGCAGGGGCACCTGGGTGGTTCAGTTGGTGAAGCATCCAACTCTTGATTTCAGCTCAGGTCGTGATCTCACTGTTGTGGGATGGAGCCTCATGTGGGCTCTGCACTCCATGCAGAGTCTGCTTGAGATTTTCCCTCTCCCTCTGCCCCTCCCCCAGCTTGCTCTCTCTCTCTCTCTCTCTCAAAATAAATAAGTAAAATTAAAAAAAGAGAGAGAGAGAGAGAAGGGATTAAGCAGCGAGCAAGGTCAGGAGACCAGAGCAGAATGGAATGGAAATGCACTTGGATGTGAGCGGTGAGGCAGGAGAGATCCCAAGGATAGCATGCAGGATTCTACTTGAGCCCCCAAGGAGCCAGGGGTGCTGCTGGCTGAGGGCCCCCCGCCTTCATCTGCACAAATGTTAGGTTTTTGTCAAATCTGCCATGACTCAATCGGGGCACAACTGGCATCCATATTTCTGTTGAATGGATGCGGGGCTTGGGCATCTGCGTTCAAGTGCTCTTATCGAAAAACCAGAAAACCATTATGCTCCCCCAGAATGACTCTCCCAGGGCACAAGCGAAAGGATTCATTGGAAAGCAGATGATGAGAGCAAGCGTCTGACATCCATCTTCTTCAAGGAATGAATCCTTTATAAGCTCTGGCCCCCGTGAACCCAATTGCACATTTACGCATTGCTGGAGGAAGGGCCTTCAGGTACGAACCATGAACGATCTGCTGTTAACCTCGGGGAAAAAAAAATCACCTCCCTCTAGCATGACGCACGTCTCCTGCAGATCTTCCTGCAGGTATCATGGAGCATAGGCAGGGGATCAGGCCACTCTGGAACACTTGGGGGTGTTCCAAGTCAAAGGTCTCCTGTGGGAGGAAGCTGCCTGCCTGACTCCACGCTGTAGTTCACATCAGGAGGTGTTTCTTCCTGGGATTACCCCAGAGTATCAGAGAACAAGTGGACTTACAAAACTTCCATATTCTGGCTTGCTCAAGGAAACAGGCCTGACACGGGGAGACTTTCCAGTAAGTCAGAAAACCCATGGGTGTGAGGGTAGCAGAGTCTCCATGGAGCATTGGCTCCATGGGCCCACCTGATTCTTTCAGCTCTGTAGTCTACTACATCATGATTGATGTACAGGGAGGACGCTCTTGGCGGGGGAAAATAGAGGCAGGGAGTTGACCCTAAGTTTGCCGTGTCCATCTCTGCCCAGGGAGTCAGCCTCACACAGGGGCCTGCTTAGTATGTGCTGGTTTTGCTTAGTTTTATTTTTTTTTTTTAAGATTTTATTTATTTGGGGGGGTGGCAGAAGAAGAGAATCCCCAGCAGACTCCATGCTGAGCGCAGAGCCTGACATGGGGCTCGATCTCACGACCCTGAGATCATGACCTGAGCTGAAATCAAGAGTCGGATGCTTAACCGACTGAGCCTCCCAGGCGCCCCTTGCTTAGTGTTATTCTTAAAGGCAGAAGAGTAGAACAGAGCAGAACACAGGCGGTGATAACCGGCTGGAATTCTGACCTCAGCCTGTGTTTTGCCCTGCCTCGATCTTGGCAGGATTTAGGACACTGCCTCCAACCCACCTTTCCAGGGTCATTTCCAGCTGCCTTCCACTGGTGTCCCAGGGCCCCCATCACTTCCCTGTATCCCGCGAAAGGGGTCCAATGTCACCCTGGCATTTCCATCTCCGTGCCTTTGTTCCAAGGGGCACCCCCAACTGCAATGCCCACCCTGCCCCACTCTTGGCTTGTCACATGCTTCCTGCCCTGCAAGGACCATCCCAACTCCCATCTCCTGTAGGAGGCCCATTTAGGACTCCTCCACTCAGAGAAAAGGTTTCCCTCCTTTAAATCCCCGCGCCTCACCCCCGCCCCCTTGGGATCTATTTTATGGCATTTCCCTTTTGTTTGGCAGGGACAGTACTTCTGGAAGCCAGGCACCATTGTACTCATCTTTGCTCAACCCATAATTAAGTTTTGCTGAGATGGACAAAGCCCCACGATTCCGATATCTGGGACAGGTTGCTCAAGTCTTAGGATGTGTCTTTGCATCACCATTCAGAGCTCAGGTATTCCCCTTAAGGAGGAAATATCTCCCTCCCCTCCTGCAGGACACCCTGGCTTCCCATATGCAGAGACTTCACGGCAAACGAGTCTCCGAAATGGAAGTGACCTTGAAGACCATCAAGAGGACTGAGCTTAAACCCGAAACCCCTCGAGGGTAGTGCTGCTCAGGCTTTTATGTGCATGGGAACCACCTGGAGATCTTGCTGACATGCAGACTCAGTAGGTTCGGGGTGCAGCCCAGGAGTCTGTATTTCTAGCTAGCTCCTAGGAGATGCCAATGCTCTAGCCCTAGCATTATCCCCTGAGGAGTAAGGTTCTTCAGCATTTTAAGCCACTGATAATATGAAGAGCTCCCATTGCTTGAACGCTTAGTGCTCTGGCGCCTGTCATCTCATAGGATCTGCACGTAGCCCTGTGAGGCAGGTGGCACTATTACCTTATCTTACAGATGAATGTCACAGAGGTCAAGGTCACACGGCTGGCAGGTGGGGGAGCTGGGAGTGAACGAGCCTGTCTGACACCAGTGACCCTCTTCTTCTCACCACACTCCTCCTTCCACCAGTATTTAAGGAGGGAAGTTTGCATCACCACCTGGAGGTCAGTAAGACTGAGACAGAGCCCCTGACTCCAGGCAGGAAGGGCTGCCGTGTCATTATTCTGCCACATCCATAATCCGCACAGAAGCTGAGTCACAGAATTCTATGGTTATGTTCCAGAGAGCGGCGGTGCCCCCGAGAACTGAGATCATCAGTATTCTGTCCCACTTTGGGGCCACAGTGGAATCCTGGCCACAGACTCCCACTGGCGTAGGGATGATGGCACTCCCAGCACCTTCCCGGACCTGACAGCCCTGTAGCTTCACTGTCAGGGTTCCTGAGACTCTTGGCAGTGAGCAGCAGAGATTGAGGGAAAGCCGATGCCAAGCGCTGGCTCCTGAGAAGGAGAGATGCCCAAGTTGGATGACCAGGCAGTGTCAGGACCAGTGCCAGGAAAAGGATGCACTGGCCACAGACTTGTCCCTGGGGCCAACGTGGGCCATGGGTCATGGCAAGAGAAAAGTTCAATCTGGCACTAGCAAGCAAGTAGAAAGCAAGCAGAATGTGGCCCAGAGCTGCTAGACCTCTGGCTGAGCACGCTGGTCTCTGGGAAAACCCAAGAACTTGATCCTCTATCCTCTCCCAATGGGGACTTCAAGGGCCCACTGAAATTCGGGGTGCTCTGGGCTTCCTTTGGGCCTCTCCTCCTGCCTGAGCAGAAAAGGAGTCTGGGCTAGCATTTGCTAAGGAGAGATGCTTCAGTAATTTCAATGTACCAACAAGACATCTCTGTCTTGTCTCGCTGCTGAAGGCTACGGCACATCCATCTCTATCTAGATCCCTCCTCTTCTGAGCAGAACACCCAAGCACCCTACAGGTGAGATGGAATTTCCCAAGGCAATTTCCCAGTGCATCCTGAACCCCCCTTGGCCCTGTGTCACCTCTCCCCTCTTCACACCAACCCAGCGGACTGTCCCAGCAGACTGGCCCCACTGCCCATGTGGGCCAATGGTAGCAGGCCCACAGGCAAGCATTAATGGGGACTTTTTTTCTCAACACCATGATTTACGGAGGTAGCATGAGCTGGATGATGGCTTAGATGCCCCATCACCTGTCAGTGTGTGCTGTTTCAACCCAACCACTGCCCTTAGAACAAGGAGAACCTAAGAGGACGGTCAACTTGTGGATGGACATCCTTAGTGCCTCCAAGTGGGTCTCCCAATGGCAAAGAGGGTGGTTCTACCTTAGAAGTGGACCCTTGGATGGCTCAAGAAGTTGGCTCTGGTGAGCACCATGCTCCTCAAGCTCCATCTGCAAGGTTTAACTGCTACCCAAAGGAATCTAGCTGAAGACAGAGTCCTCAGTAAGACTGAGGAGGGTCATAGTGCCCTTTCTGCTTCCTGAGGATGGGGAGGGGTCACTGGTGTTCCTGTTAGCAGGACCCACATAGGAAAGGGGGTTTTGTGGAACAGTTGCCTTTAATGAAGATGGCCAAACTCCCTGAGGTATGGTACTGGGTTTCGTTCTGCCTTGTTTCTTCTTGTTTGAACAGCAGTGATGCTGAACAATGGATTCACCAGGTGAGCATGGAATTCACCGGTCATGCAGACCCATCTTTGCTTTTGATGCAGTCAACTTGAGCCAATTAACCACTGGGCGAGGTTGACGCCATTCTATCAAAATAGGGAATCACACAGATGCCACGTATTTTCTTAAGTGGGAGGCTTGGGTTCAGCCTGTGTGTGGCTGCCTGCAGCACGCGAAATACCACCGAATAAGACTGAGCACACGGAGTCAAAGCCTGGTTCTTGGTATTAGCCATTAATCAAGAGTGAACAGGAATGGGAAGAGAGTAAACAACAGGAGCTGCCCCACGATGCAGAGCAGAATGATCTGCAGACGGCTGGGATCTGTGGTGCCCTCAGCTCAGAACCCAAGAGCTCCTCCCTGCTCTGCTCCCACTTTTTCCCGCCCACCTTGGCCTATGGAGAAGTCCAGGAAAGAATGTTCCCACGTGGCCCCACGTGGCCTTCTCAGAGGCCAATCTAAGGCAAGCCAGACCCAGCCTTCCCTCTCTCTTGCTGTACTTCCTGGCTCTCCGTTGCCATGGAGACCAGATGCCTTCGGAGTTCTGTGCTTTATCTGGAGTCCGGCCTTGGAACACCTTGGCTTAGGGAAAGCCCACTCACTCCCCTGGCTCCCAGAGTGGGAAAATAATGAAGATGGATTTATTTCACCATAATGGTTAAGGGGTCCCCTTGCCACAATCCACAGGATGGTCTGAAGGCTCCTGATCAAACCCAGGTGTGGGGGCGGTGCCCTGCCCACCCCTTCTTTCTTCTCTAGAATTGAAGACCTCCTTCGAACCCTGGGTACCACAGGCAGCTGTGACAGCACCCAGGGTGGGCTGTCTACAGTCGTGTGGGGCCTGAGGAAGCAGGACCCTCACCTCCATTTTGACTGGCCCCTCCGCTTTATTCAGACCCACTCCCATGTTATCCCTTGGACCCTGTCGTGACCCAAAGCTTTGCCACCTCTTACGCTCTATCTTAGCCACCACACTGACCCCAAAGCTCTGGTCCTCGCATTCCCCTGCCCTGGCGTTTTATTCCCGGTAGAACATTTACCCAGACTCGTCACTGGCTAACACCTGTAGACTTTCTGCATGTTAGGACCCATCCCTGGCTTCGTCCCCTGCTCAACGGACAGGTGCCACTGGCCCAGACCCATCCCTCTGGATCACTTGCTTCTCGTCCTTAGATTTGGGGGCCTGAGCAGCTGGGGTGCCACCGCTGCCCCTGCCCCTCATTGCTGAGACTCCTGAACTAGCATCAGGATGGTCACTTCCATCTCTGATCTCAGCACCCTCCTCCGATGCCCCTAGCTCTTCTGTAGGTAGGGTGTACCCTCCTGCCTTAGCTTCTGCCTCAGACCCTATGGGGAGTCTGGCTGGGCACAGAGCTAGCCTGGTCCCCAGGAAGCGCCATTCAGACAGAATGAGGAGATCCATCCACTCAGGATCTTTCTGCAGGGTCTGGAATGGTCCTACAGGGCGGCAGCTTCCTACATTCTGGCCTTGTCTCAATCTCCCAGCTGATCTCAGGGGAAGTCCTGAGGACTCTGAGCACCAGGGGGCTGTGCAGAGGCCAGCTCCAGGCAGCAGCATCCTCAGTCTGAGTCTCTGGGCCCTAGAGATGGGTGTGGAAGATACTCTGAAGCCACAAGAACTGGGCCTGCTCATATGTCCTCATTAGGGTGACCAAGTGTCCCCGTTTGCCTGGGACTGAGAGGCTTCTCAGGACACAGGTTTTTCTGTGCTAAAACTGGAACATTTGGGGAAAACTGGGTTGGTGGACCACCCTCCCCCTCACTCAAGCTGATGACCTTGCTTCTCCAAATCGCTGAGCACCGATGGCATATGCCCACCTGCATGCACCTGGGGCCATATACTCTGCCTTCCATCTGCGGAGGATTTCTCTGGTGGATTTTGCTCCTTGTGGAGATCCAGCATCTCCATGGTGGATCCCATCTGCTCTCGTCTACCAAGGACACAACTTCTGAAACACCACCCATCCCCCGCCCCACGTCATCAATTTCCCCTTCTCTACTGGACCATTCCTACCAGCGAGCAAATACACTGGCACTTCTCCCCTCTTAAAACAGAGCAAAACAAAACTCTCTTTACATCACACTCTTCTATCTCCTGCCTTCGTTCCTACTCCGCTTCATGTTAAAACTCTAGAGGGTAGTCTGTACCTATAGTCTAGTCCGCTTCTCCCATTCCCTTATTTTAAAGATCTTTTATAGCTTTTTATCACGGAACATTTCAAACACATCCCCAAACAGAGAGGCTAGAGTAATGAAGCTTGCTCTTCTCATCACCCAGTCTGCCCCAATCACATAGAAGCACAGCCCAGACATCATCCATCCTCTCTTGCCTCCATCAGATACACCTGTGCCTCCCGCCCCCCACTCCCAACTGCTCTGGCAATGCTCACCGATGACCTCCATGTTACCAGCTCATACCTGGTGGTCACTGCTCAGGATTCCACTCACTGGACCTCTCTGTGGCTTAAACAGTTGATCACTGTCCCTCTTGGAAACACCTGTTTTGTTTTCCACTTGATTTCCAAGGTCCCACACTGCCCCGGTTGGCTTGCTTCCAGGTCCCTCCCCATCGCCCCAACCTCTCCATGTTGGGTGCCTGGTGGCTCCCTCCTGGAGCCTTGCTCACCTGGGGAGCGACACCCTCCCTAGCTGATTTCATGCGGTCTCCAGGGCCCACCCGCCAAAAACTCCCATGTTTCTATCCCCAGCCTGGACTTCTCTCCTGAACTTGACATTTCCGCATGGATGCTTTGATTAATAAGCATCTACAACTTAATCACCCCCAAGCTCTGCCTAAACCCTGTTCCTCCCGCAAATTTCCAGCTTCCTAATGCGTCAGGCCAAGACCATTTTGTCTTCCATCTTGCCCAGAATGGCAACCAGATCTTTAATAAATGGCCCACTGGCCCTGTGCGCTCAAGCCCCAGCCCTTGTCTGACCCCACACAATCTGGCTCCTTCTGCTCCTTCCTCCCAGCTTGGCCGGGAAGACCCCTCCCCCAAATCCAGGCAGTTTCGATCCTTTACCCCCTTCGGTCTGTGCCCAAAGGTCGCTTTTTCTCTGCAGCCTTGTGGGTGTTCTTTTATGAATTGCAACTCCCTCCCTTTCCCTGTCCTGTTTTGTTCCATAGCTTTGAACCTATCTGACATGCTTCGTATTTTTACTTCTTTCTATTGCTTCTCACCGGCCTGTAAGTGTGTCTGCTGTATCCTCAGGGCCTAGAACAGTGTCTGGTACACAGCAGGTGCTCATCGTACATGTTTCCCTGAAGGAGTCAATGACCAGGGGAGTAGCAGTGTCTGCTACCCTTGCTTTGGAGCTCCTGCCTTTTAGCAAAGGCTGCAGAGATTGCTCTCTGTTCCAAACTCACTCGCTTGCTCTCTCCCTCACACATACACACCCCCTCTATCTGGCTCCTGGCATGGTGGAAAGGGCCCGGGAAACAGAAATAGCAACGGGGAGACAAGCAAGGACCAGTTCATCACATTCACTATGCAAAATGCCCGAGTGCAGAAGACAGCCACAGTAACCATGTGAGCTTTGCTGTCACCACCACTCGCTGCCCGTAAGGACTCTCCCTGGCCTGGCCTGGGATACACGAGTGGAGCTCCCTGGAATTAATGTTACTGACATATGGAAGATTCTGGAAAGAATCTTCCCAGCTCTCTTGACCGACTCAAAAACAGCCAGCCCGACTGAAACGTTAACCAAAATGCTGAAGTCGAATAGGGTCTCTGTAAGTGTGTTCCTTTAGATGGACCCTGAAAATGTATCTGGGCAGACTGAGCTTCCTTTCTGGAAGGAAAGCCCCTGCTCATCTGGGGGTGGTGTCTTACTCCCGGTCCATCTTCTTTTCGTGTGACTTCCTGTCCTGCAAAAATGTGTGCCTCTAGTAAGAACAGCCACTGGCTCTGGAGTGCTTCCCATGCGTGCGTCCCGAGGAGCCGCTGCCCATTGAGGCCCCGGCCCTGTCCTCCTCCCTCCATCCCCGGCAGGATGTGTGTGGTTGGGAGCATGAGCTTTGGAAACAGGCCTGGATTTGGAATGAAACGGTACTGACTGCCTGACATTCACTTGTGCAAATTACTCAACTGCTCTACTTTGAGTTTTTCCCCCACCAAATGGGGATGACAAGAGCTCTCCCACGGGGTCATCATAATGGTGAAAATAAGACGGCATGTGTGGAAATGCTGGTACATAGTAAATGCTCAGCAAATAGGAGCCTTTATCATTGGGTTTCCATTGTGGCAGCCTGGGGGATGCTCTGGTTCCCTCAAGACTGTTCTGGGGTCCTATGTGGGGGGTCTGAGTAATCCTGTCCAATGAACAGAGAAAATGGTGTAGGGGGAACTTGTTCCAAACGCGTCGTCACTCTGATCAGCATCTTCCTTGGCCTTGACTTCCATTTACTCCTGGAGGCTGACTAATGGTTATGTGGCCTCCTAAGCTAAAATATGGGGTCTCCTAACAGGACAGAGATAGATCAGGGAGCTTTGGTGGCTTTGAACCTTCCAATGTCTCACTTCTGCAATCCCATTAACCAAAAAACATCCCCTTGTTTAGGCTTGGTCTCAGAAGGTTTAATTACCTGTGTACCTGTGGATCTCATTCTAAAGCATCCTCACCCCCAACTCTCTGAATTTGGATGAGCCACCACTGAAGCCAGGGTGGGTGCACTTCTCTCCCCATGATGCCTGAGGGGGCCTTTGAAATGGCAGACAGGGCTGGCGGCATCCAAGTATCCAAAGAAGGTTCCCAGCGCCGTTCAGAATAGGGACCAACAACACACGATTCTCAGATAATCAGAGTCTGCTAGAAATACATGTGAAATTCAGTGATGCAGGCTGGAAGGGCAATGGTATGACCTTCTAAAGGAGGCATTTGCTACCCCGTCAGTTCTGAGCGTCACGGTGGGGCCACATGGTGGCCACCAGAAGGCCTATCGCCAATGTAGGAAGAAGAGAAAATGGGAATAAAGGAAGAGGTACCCGACAGGCAGCAGAGGTGAAGCAGAAAGAAATAAATAGAAGAAGAAAAGGAAGGGCACAAAACACATGTGATGAACAATGGCCCCATGTTCGACACCCCTGGGGGGTTCCCTGCCCATGGCGTAATTCGATGGGGCCGCTTTGCTGAACTTGGTACCACTCAGAGCTGAACTTGGGTTGCTCTGACGGAAGGGAGGATGGAGCTGGGCCCCTTCCTAGAGATCCAGGCTGTGCAGGGAGAAAGAATTCTGATATTAGAAGGAGATCCCCATTTCCAAAGCTCCCCCCCAGCCCCAGTCTCCTGGCTCATGAAACTTTAGTTATTATCTCAATAGGAAAAGCCACACAAGGTACATTCCTGGAGGAGAGAGGAGGTTTCAGAGGCTGTGAGAGGAAGGGAATGATAAAGAGGATATGGTGGGGGTGATGACTGGTGGAGGCGGTCGGGCCATGCACACACAGGAGGGCTGCATGAGACGCGGACATGCTAATATCAGGGAAATCAGCAGCAGCCACGGCAAAGCCCCACACCCACGGCGGGACAGAGCCTCCCGGAATGACGGTGACCCAAAGGACAGGTAGGAATAGAGAATCACCTCTATGTTGCTCTGATGGAGGTCTATCTAGTTCCTTTGGGAGCAGCCTGGTGTCCACCACCTGATAAATGCACGATCTGGCTCCCCTCTGGCTCGGGTCCCAAGTCCTCTTATTCTCGTCCTTTCTACCCTGCTTTATTCGCACCAGCCCCCTTCCTACTTCTTGGCGCCACAAGAAAGCTTCTACCTCAGGGCCGCCTTCCTGTCGCCTCTGCCTGGGATGCGGGTCTCTGCCCAATTACCACGGTCTCATCCAAGCTGCCTTTCCCTCCAAGACTGGCTCCCTGCCGCAGCATTCCCTGCCTCGCACCTGCCTGGGGTTTTCCCCTTGCCCGCGCCGTCAAGAATTTATTTTGTCTGCTTCCCCCAGTGGAATAGGTGTTTCACACAAGCAGATTCTATTTTGTTTACTTCTGAATATTGCTCAGCACCGAGCAGGCCTCGTGAAGTATTTGTTGAATGAATGTATGAACCCAAAGCGGCAACATTTACAATATACATACGGAGTTCTTTAGATTGAGCTATTTGGTGTTTCAGCTGCAAGAAGGGGTAGGGGTAAGGGTGGGAAACCAACAACTGCCGTTGAGAAGGCTTGGTAAGAGCTGCCATGTTCTGTTTGAGAAATTCAGATCTGTGGCTCTGCCCCATGGATTGTAGGAGTGGGGTAGTCAACCTCCAAGATGGCCCCCAGGGATCCCTGGCACCTGACATTACCACCCTTGTGTAATTCCTTCCCATCTGGAATAAAGCTGACTTGTGTCACCAATAAGATATTGAGCAAATGACAGTGTGTCACCAACAGGCTTGGTCATAAGAGACATCGAGCTTCTTTCTTTCTTTTCCTTGGATCACCCCCTCTGGGGAAGCCCAGCCACCACGCTGTGAGGACACGCAAGTAGCCCATGCAGAGAACGTCGTGGGGAGTAGGGAGGGGAACGGAGGCTTCCCGCCAACAGCCAGCACGATGTGCGTGAACGATCTTGGAAGCCGGTCCTCCGCCCCAGTCAAGCCTTCAGATGATGGAGCCCCTGCTACAATGTTGACTGGAACCTCATGAGAGACCCCAACCCAGAAGCATTTAGCTCAGCTGCTCCCGAATTCCTGGCCCGCCAAAACTATGCCAGATAATACATTTGTTCGGTATTGTTTTAAAATGCAACATCTTAGATCTGTGTAATTTGTTGCAGAGCAGATGACGTGGGGGTGGGGGCTGGCCGTCCTAGCTTTGAGCTGAGACGGGTACGACTAAGATTGTGTCTTTCGCTGGTTCACCGTGCAGCCCAGCTCCCCTTCTGGTCCCAATTTGATTCTGCAACTTCGAGTAGCCACCTGTGTCCTCAATAAACTTTATTTAGACACAAAGAGACACAACAGAAAATACATACACAGATACAGATATATATATGTATATATATATTTTTCTCTATAGGATGAACAAACATCACACAGGGAATTTAAAAAGTAGTTGCATGGAATGTAAGAAAAAATTGCAAAGTTCCTTGGTCGCTCACACTTAAAACAGACACATATTTCAGAGGCAGACAGGGATAGAGCATCCCTACAACAGAATTCACAGTTGATCTATAACAATACACAGGTGTTAGGAAGGTAGTCAGGAGTCAGGGATCCAGTTACTCTTGATATGACAGAATGCTCACAACACTAGGAGGACTCTGTTTAAACAAAAGACAGAATGGAGGATTCCATATCCCCCCCCACCCCTGCACAGATGCTCTGCAAGCTGTCAGTAGGGCAAAAAGCAGCTCAGCAGAAATGCCACGTAAACGTTCATCTTGAGGCTTCAAGGTCTGCGTAACCTCTACCTCTGGGTTCACACCGCAGAGTTTATACAGACATACTTAGGGACACTGAAACTCTCGAACATGCACGCTGGTTCCAAAACCCACGGTATAGAACGTTGGCATCAGTTTATAAAATGTGGCTTTCAAACGGAAAAGGGGTAAGAGCCGAGAGGAGAACACACACTTTGCAAATGGTGCCCCGCCCACTGGCAGTTTCCTACCAGGTTGCCTGTGGTCCTTCCCACAGGGTCCCTGGCCTCTGGGTCCCGCTCCTCGCCGGGGTGGAAGGCGGGGGGCGGGAGCGATGTCTCTGGCAAGTCTATGGCCCTCTAACGTCCCACCTGTGACCTGTCAAAAGCCACGTATGTCACCAGGACCAGCTGCGTGGTACCACCCCTTGCTTCTCCCTGTCCCGGACAAGCCTCTGGCCTCCACATCATCTTCGTGTTTCAGAGCGGGGCTCCCCTAGGCAACCTGTGTGTTTTAGTAAAAAATGGTTTCCACTGTACCCTTCGTGTGTCCTCTTCCTAACGTGACAAATCCAGAGGAGATGAAGTTATGGAGATCGGGTCCTCCACTTCGGTAAGCATCCTTCCCATAATGTCCTGCAAGAAGATGGGGCAGAGTTATCTGGAAGACTCATAGCAGCAACAATAAGGCGAGCGAGGCAGCTCCCACTCACCCGGCCAGAGTGAGGAAGTCGGTGGCAAACCAGGCAGCTAAGGCAGGAGGGAGAATCCGTCAAGAAAAAAAATATATGTATTATTTTATAAACACATATGATATATATTACAAATATATATACCACATATATAAAAAGTATATATATCAGGTATATATACATGTATGTGTGTGTATATATACGTGCATATATATATATATGTAGTTGCACAACAAAGACGAAAGTTCTGGAAACGATACACAGAAAGCAGAGGGGAAAGGGGTACATGTGGCTTGATTTTGGCATTTCTGACCGAGCGCACCAGAACATCGGTGTGTTTGCCCCCACCATCCTGCCTGTTGTCCCAGCTTCTTCCAGCTTGCCTTACTCATTTGTTTTCTTTCTTTCCAGAGCATGGAGGCTGGGCTAAGTCTGGCCGGGGATGCTCTCTCTATGTGCCTGTTGGTAAGTCCCACCACATCCTACGGGGCTACAGCCTCGCGGCTTAGGAGAGATGCAGCGTCAGCCGACGAAGGCGGGCAGAATGGTGGTTGTCAAACACTGGGAAAATATTTACTGCTTTTCTCTCTCGACTTTCCGCAATAAGATCTTATTCCTTGTCAGCCTAATGTAGCCATCTACCCGTGCGTGGGACTGGTCTGGGGAAAGGTGAGTATGGGCGAGGACCCTGGGAGAAGAAATTCAAAGAGAAAGTGAGTAACATTCTGCTTCTGACGTTCGAAATGGGATTTCACAATGCTCTTGAAATACAGGTAGGGTAAAGAAAAAAGGACTCCGTAAATGCCATCCTGAGGCATAGACCTAGGAACATGGAGAAAAGCCGTCTTGTTGTTGTGTTGCTACAAGAGCTCATTAAAAACTACTTAGAAGTAAGACAGTGTGCAGAATTATGCAGGATGTAAGGTTAGGTTAAAAAGTGGACAGAAAATGGGGCACCTGGGTGGCGCAGCCGACTCTTGGTTTCAGCTCAGGTCATGATTCACAAGGTCGTGAGATCGAGCTCCGCATAAGGCTCTGCGCTGGGCGTGGAAACTGCTTGAGATTCTCTCTCTCTCTCTCCCCCTCTGCCCCTCCACCCCCTCTCTTTTCCTCTCTAAAAAAAAAAAAAAAAGTGGACAGAAAATGCTATATTATATATGATCACAATGCTGTAAAGAAGTCAAACCAGAGCATTAAAAAAAAAAAACAAGATTGAAAGAAAACACATCCAACTGCCAGTAAAAACACTGCCAACTGCCTTCAGATAATTAGAACTTGCGTCTTACTTCTCTCCTTTCAGTGCTTCCATATTTTCCAAGCTTTTTTTTTCCTTTAGTAAGTATGTCTTTTTTATAATATAAATAAGTAAAATAAATTGCTAATGAAAAAAAAAGTATGGTAAATGTAAAGACAACCCAAATCACATCTTTTCTTAACAGGGCGCCCTCCGCCTTGGTAGATCTCAAACACAGGTGCATACTGGAACCATCTAGAAGCTTCTAAAAATGCAAATGTCCAGACATAACTCCGGGGATTCTGATTCCGTTGATCGGGGTCTGGGCTTAGGCAATGACATTTTTAAGAAGGTCTCTAGCTGATTCTAATGTGCCACCAGGAAAGAGAACCATTGCCCTAGGGTAAATGGAGAGATACCTAGGTTCAGTTTATTCAGGTGGGTTCAAAGAACACTTGTTGGACCCTCGGGGGTGCTTGGCACCACCCACGATCTAGTTAGTTTTGGGTTCCAGAGTCCTCTCTTCCTTCCCTCCCGGTTCCTTCCTCCTTCTCCCATATCAAGAGTCCTCAAACCTGAGTGTGCATCAGAAAAACCAGGAGGGCGTGTTAAAACGGACTGCTGGACCCACTCTCGGAGTTTCTGATTCAGGAGATCTGGGACCAGGGCTCAAGATTTTGCATTTCTATCAAGTCACCCAGTGAAGCTCTTGCTGTCGGGTCTAGGGACCAAACTCTGAGAACCACTGTCCTAGCGCACAAGGAACTTGAGAGAATTTTGCCACCATTTCTGTCATGCCCTCCACTCTGGAAGAGATACTCATTCTTCAGGGCGCACAGCCTTCCACGAGGAGCTCTCTGGCTACGAAATACTGTGGCCACGACCCAGAATTCGACAGAATAGAATTATTAGAGCTAAGAGACGTCTACCCAGATCCCAAGCCATGTCAGAGCTCCAGAAACCGTCTCTAGCACCTGGAGCAATGCATCTTCATCAGGGATGAAGGGTTCAGGGGGGAAGGGGCGTGTGGAGGGGTGTGCTGCAGGGAGAGAGGGACCCCTATCCTGTAACATGGTCATTTTCTCCCCACCCCACCCCCAGCAATGGCTGGGCAGGAGAAGGAAGTCACAATTCAGAACTGTCATAAATTTGGACCTCATTAATTCAGAACCTGCGATGCATCCTGCAGAACTGGGGCTGGTTTATTTCTGTGCTCTTTTATAAATAAAATTTTTGATAAACAAATCAATACCGAGGAAGATGGAGCATAAACAGTGCCTGTGTTACTTACAAATCATTCTTATCTGTCAGCTGGAACAAGGTCCCTCGGGACTGAATGTTGCCCCAGTGTCTTGGGGCTCTGCTTTGTCTAACAAGCAATGCCAGTTTTCTGATCACCTACTATGCGCCAGGCAGAGAGACAGAGCCTCTGAACATACAGCCTAAGGGTTGGTTTTGGGTTTTTTGGGTTTTTTTTACATCATAGTAGCAAATTTGTAGCATAATGCAGTTTAACAGAGATTTTTCAAAAGGACTATTATCTTAAAATTTTAATCACGACTGCATACGCATGTTGTCTATTCTATTATGATGCCCCCATTTACCGATGGAAAAATGGAAGCCAGAGGAAGATGACTGAGCCAATGGTAGCTTCCAGTTCCTCTCACTCCAAACTGCGTGTCCCTTCCATCATGAACACCTGGCTCCATGTACTCCCCACAAGAGCCTTGTGAAAAGGTCACGTTCCCCAAGTTCACGGAGCTAGTCAGCGGTAAATCCCCAAGCCCCGCCATCTTTGTACCTCACCTCACGGTCTGAATGGTCACAATAGCACAGTTGTGACTCTTCTCTTGTGCTTGAACCCAGTGGAAACGCTACCTTGGGGAGCGGTCTGCCTGGTGATGAGTAAGTTCATAGAAGCTGGAGCCCAGGTGGGTCAAGCTTCAACACTGAGGCTCTGAGTTGAGTAAAGGTAAAATATGCTGAGGGGTCAAGACCAAGAGCAGGTGGCGGGAATAAAGAATGTTATGGTCAAATCGGCTTGGAAAATACTGAGTTACATGACATGAAAAGGAAGCGTGAACACCGAGTCTAGGGATCTGTCAATGAGCACCCACCTGTCTAGGGAGAACTGATAATTTTCAAAGGCATCTCTTAGGACACTTGTGTTGGGAAAGCTGCCCGTGACATTGAGTGGGAGAAGACAGGGTGAGAGCTTCAGCTTCTGTTGGAGCTGAGGTCCTCACACTTGAGCACTCACTGGATGGCTGAGCCCCAGCCCCGGGATTCTTGATGTACTAGGTCAGAGGTAAGTTCCATGTATGACAAGTTCCCAGGTGATGCCGCTGAAGGCCACAGGCTCAGGGACCACACTTTATGAACCACTGTGCTGGAACGACCAACAGGTCCCTCTTGAGCTGGATCCAGGGCCAATGCTAGGAGGTCAAGGTCCAGAAGGATCCACATTCTCTCTACCCTCCAGAGAAAGGGTTTTGCATGAGCAAGGGCAGCATGATGAGAAGAACGATCAGTAAAACCAAAGCCCTGAGCAGGTGAGTGGGGTGAACAGAGGGAGTCAATGTCCCCTCTCTGCCCCGGTGATGCGTGCAGTCCGGCAGTTGGAGAGATGTGTGATATGAAGGGGTATCACAGAATTCTTTAGACATAACACAAAGAACCATGCCCTTCTCCATCTGGCAGCCACCACCCTAAGTCTATGCCCTTCCACTTGCCATTGAGGCAGGAAGCCGAGCAGTACTCCGCCCAAGAGAAAGAGCATTTCCAGGGAAAGAGCCATACGTCCAGCAGAGCTCCCAGCAGAGGTAAGCGAGAGCTCTGTGAGCACTCTTGCTGAGTAGCATAAGCATGCCCAGGTCCTGGTACAGACACACGCATGGCCACGGCCAGGAACAAGGGTGGTTTGAGGCTGCAAAGGGCACCTGCCGCCACCTGCTGAACCCCAACTGTGCAAAGAAGCACCTGGGTGGATTCTCTACCCTTGATTCTGCCACTGCTCTCTCACCGACACCAGCATCCAGAAGCCTGAAGTCACAGGGCCAGCACTGAGGTTCAAGTTCAACGCGCCCCCCCCCCGCCCCGCAACCGGCAGGAGGCACTGAAAGCTAAAGAGAGGTCTGAGGCTGAGTTCCTGGAGCCTCTGCGAGGCTGGTGGCCCTGGCAAGGCAGCGACTCTGAGTGACTACAGGGCAAGTTTCTCTGTAAAAGAGATCTGCTGCAAGAAACAGGAGGAAAGGAGGTAATATCTGAATGGTGGTTTCAGGTAAGACGTAAGAGCGGTTTGCCTCTGTGAAGTTAGATCAACAGCCAAGGGAGGGAAAGAGATTGACCAGGATGGTTTGCCTGGGTTGCAAACACAGCCAACAGAGTGTGCATCCTGAAGGAAATCAGCACAGTAAATCCCAACGAGAGATGCAATGAGCACTCAGGGGGGAAGAGGACAAAGAGACAGCAACGATGGGAGAGAAGAGACAGAGAGGACGAGTCAAGGCATTTCCATCAATTTCCAACAGTATTCGCAGAAGAGACACAGAAGGGATAATTCAGAAGCAATGATTAAAAGTTAATAGATTTTTTTTTTTTTTCCCTGAGCAGATGGGAAGACTTTAGTCTTTAGATCCAAAGACAAAAGGCAAGATCAAGCAACACATGCCTTAGAAGGGACCAAAATCTAGATATCTGGTGAAATGCCTTTTAAAAATATAAAATAAATAAACAAACAAATAAATAAATAAAATTTTAAAATAAAGGAAAATGCCATCTTCATAAAACACTTTAAAAAGTGGGGGCAGGGGGAGCGAAGCAACCTTTTAAAGAATTTTGAGACCTTATATAAGGCACTGAGAATAATGCGAAACTTGCTAATATTTTTGAGTAGAGATGTTTTGATTCCATTCCTCCAAAACTCATCGAAAATAATGAAAAGAAAGGAGAAGAGGAAAAAAGTTCCACAGGTGGAGAAAAATATCAGACTTTTCATTTAATGGAGGTAGAACACCTGGGGAAAATACATATACAGAAACACAAAAAAGAAAAAAAAAGATACACATGAAAATCAGTTCAAAGGGGACTAAAGACCTAAGTGTGAAAAACCAAACCTTAAACCTGCGAGAAAAGAATAGTGGGCAGTCCATTCATGATCTCAAAGTAGGGAAAGATTTTAAGACAAGGAGCAAAAAGCACAGACTAAAGAGGAAACAAGTGAGCATTTTTAAACCATGAGAGCATTTTTAAACCGTCAAAATCAGTCACGAAGCTGCAAGTCAAAGGCTAGAAAACATATATTTACATTCACATCCAAGACCCATAAAGAACTTCAAATTAATGAGAAGATAAAAGAACACAACAGAAAACACAGGCCAAAGAGATGAACAGGCAAATCATAGCAGAGAAGACCCAAAGGGCCGATTCACATAAAGTGGTGTTCAATCTCACAAGTAATCAGGGAAATTCAAATTAAAGCCATAATGAGATATCATTTCATACCCAGCAGACTGGGAAGAGTGAAAAAGCCTGACACTTCGGACAAGGGTAAGTAGGAATGAGAACCCTTGCATGCTTCCACTGGGAGTGTAAAATGGTAAAACCGCTTTGGAGATTTGAAGATGGATGTACGGTAGAAACAGCAATTCCCCCTTCAGGTAGATAAATCTTCACACATATGCATAAGGAGATATGCACGAGCATGTTCATATGAGTATTGTCTGTAATAAAGACAAATGGAGGGGGCTCTATATTCCTACCAAGAGAACAAGTGATAAATGGTGCTATCCTCATATGATATAATCCTATACTACAGTTCAAATGGAATGAACCAGAGATCTAAGTAGCAACATGGAGGACGGCCCATTATAATGCTGAGTATACTAAGCAAAGCGAGGAAAAACAGGATGCCATCATCTAGAGAGAGTTATAAAACAGGCAATACAACACTCTAAATTGTTTCAGGATATGTGCAAATGTAGTGTTAATACAAGTACAAAGAGATTCGGGGAAATGATAAATACTTCAGAACAGATACTTCTAGAGGTAGGGAGTGAAATGTAATTGAGGAAAAAAGAGTAGATGAGGTGCTTCTGTGTTTTATTTCCTATGCTGGGTAGTTGGGGACATCATTAATTGTTAAATAATTCTTTATTAGATGATAGATGAATGCATAGATGATGGATGGATGGATGGATGGATGGATGGGTGGATGGATGGATGGAGAGATGGGATGGATGGATGGATGGATGGATGGATGAATGGACAGATACAGAGAGATGGATGGATGGATGGGTAGATAGTTTTTAGTTAAGAAACTGTAACCCAAATATTTTATTCACCACCAAATTGTCCCTCAACAATAAAGGAAACAAAGAGTCTCCAGTTTTAAGAACTCAGAGACTAAAATACCCTCGAGTTCTTCTTGGGGGAGGGGCAAGGTGGCCGATGATGAAATCCATCAAGCAAGAAGTAAACCTATAGATCACAGACGTATTTATTTATAATCTTCAAGCAGTACCCAAATCCCAAAATTCAAAAAGAAAAGATCGGTAAATCAGATTACACATTTGTAACATTTAACCAATTGGCTTTATTGACAGAAAGAAACTTCAGTGGTACTGGATTTGCCCTGGAAAATCTGGTACGCAAACGGGGTGATAAAAGTACATTATGGCGATGAAATAAAACCAAAAGTAGCTTCCGTGGTCAGAGGAGCAGCTCTCCATCTTTAGAGCCTGCTTGAAATGCACAGCATGCACTCAGAACAGACAGGGAGCTGGTCTCTGAAAAGCCGAAACGGTTCTAGGGCCCTGCTATGCAGCCACTCTCCAGCTGAACTTCTCAGTGGAAAAATGTGACAGAGACAGAAATCAAAACACATGGTAAACCCTAGGAAAATATTTTCAATACACGTGAGAAAGGACCTTCCCTTTGTTTACCTCCACAACACTCATTCATACCAATAATAATAAAACCCTAAAAAAAGTGCACAGGGGATATATGAATAGGTAATTACATCCCCCGGGGGGGAAAAAAAAGAAAAGAAGGTTTTTTTGGAAGACCATTGGATATGTAAAAAATACGATTAACCTTGAGTCACAATTAAGGAAATGCAGGTCAAAATATAAAGGACCTTTCTAAAAAATGAATTGATTTTGGGGCGCTTGGGTGGCTCAGTCGGTTAAGCGTCCCTGACTCTTGGTTTCGGCTCAGGTCATGATCTCAGGGTGGTGAGATCGAGCCCCATGTTGGGCTCCCCGCTCAGGGAGTCTGCTTGAGATTCTCTCTTTCTCTCCCTCTGCCACTGCCCCTCCCCCTCCCCACACTCTCTCTCTCTCTCTCTCAAATAAGTAAATCTTTAAAAAAAACTAATCAATTTGGCAAAACTTAAGCCTTCCATGACACCCAGCGCAAGGAGGATGGGCTCTCTCATTGTGGCTGAAGAGAGTAGAAATTAGTGGTGCTTATTTGAAGGACGAGCTTTTGACCTGGCATCTCCCTGCTAGGAATCTGCCCTACATACATGCCTTCCAGTCTTCCCATAATCTAAGAATCAGGCCAGACATTGACTGCAGTAGTTTCTGGCAATGGGCAGCTAAGAAAACCAGAATCCATGAATGTCGTGGAGTATCATGCAGCCGTTACAAAGATGAGGTCAGACCGTATGTGCAGATGTGGGAAGATCTCCAAGACCAAATTAAAAAAAAAAAGAAAGAAAAAAGCAAGGTGTGGAGCAATGTTTCGGTAGGATCCTTTTTATACAAACTAGAATGAAAACAATACAGAGAGGATACATAGAGACCCGTTGCGAGTAGGATGGTTGCTACGAACAATATTTTTTTCCTGCAAATAATTATGTCCACAAACTACTAAAAGGTCCTTTCCTTTGGGGAGAGGTCCTGGGAGGAAGGAAGTGAGGTGTTCACCTTGGAGTTTTATTACTTTCTCTACTGTCTGAACTTTCTACACACATCTATGGGTTATTTTTTATTTTTGTACTATTTACAGAGTTCATCTGGGATTAGGGAGTGGGATCATGGGCCATTCTTTGTTTTTGTCTTTGTACTTCTTTATGTGGGGGAAAAAAAAACTCTAATAAATGTCATTTTATCAAAAGCAGTACAAGGGCCAGGAAGTGAGAGGGGCCACTTCTCCTTGTGTAAATGACAAGGCATTTATCAAACACGGATTCTAATAACCACCTGGCAGGAGGGTGGCGAGGATTAGATGAGATCCCGGGTATAGATCGTTTTGCCTAATACTCTACACCAGTAAGCCTCAACAAATGGGAGCTGCTATTCACATCAAGACTACAGTCTTTCCTCTTTCTCATGCAGGGAACTCCGTGGGGTCCTCTTACTCTGCGTCTGCCCCAAGCTGACCTCGGGCCAGAGAGAGCTAAGAGCAGAAGAAGCTGGACAGAGCTTGGACTTTGCTATCTTGCCTGAGGGCTCTTTCCCAGAGAAACCCCAAAACTCCTTCCGGTTTCCAAGAGCTCACACCCATGTCTCCACAAAGGGGAGGGGGCTGGGAGCCGGGAGGGCCTGAGTTCCTCCGTGTAGTCACTTTCTGCTACGTGAACGAGGCTGCTCTGAGCTCGCTCCACCAAGGTAAACAGGCAGGCCAGGTCTAATTGCAGATTGCACTGACAATGACTATTTACTAGTCTAAAACTCTCGAGAGAGCAGCTACTGGGGATGCTTTATTTTATGTGTCAACTCTAGTGTTTGCTCACACAAGCGCATGGGGACCGTCTCCTCCAGAGTCTGTGGAGTTAGCAGGGCTGTTGACAAATACTCTGCCAATGCCACAGATCTGCCCTCTGGAGTCTCCCCTCTGCAGGCTCAGTAGCTGGGAAACCTGGGGATGGTTGAGGTCATGTGTCCCCAGCCGTGAAGGTCAGCAATCCCACACTGAGCCAACACTCTCCTGTGACAAAGAAGGAAATACGAACCCAGAGAGGGTGAGTAGAGGCATTCTCAAGGCCACACAGGTTGATGGTTTTGGATACCGAACCCTCAACTCTTGACTTTCAAGATGGCGCTCTTCATCCTATCATTCTGCTCGAGGAAAGCAGAGGCTCTGGTCAGACAGATCAGGATCACAAGCAGGGTAGGGTGGGGAGCAAAACCCAGAATACATCTTGATAACCACCCCACTGGGGGGGGCCAATCCTCCAGAAAGTCATTCCTAAACTAACCCTTTTCAATTCAAATTAATGTCCCTGAACCATCAGTTTTGTTGGTTTGGATTTAAGAAAACTGGTACTTTGTGTTTGAAAGCAAAACGAAGAAACAAACAAAAATATAAAGATGTCCTCTGTAAAGGTCTCCAGCTGTGCCCAAGGGCAAACTCGAGGTCAACTTTATCCGCTGCAAGAGGGGAGCTCTTGCTGTGGTCTCCTGTATCTCACACAGGCTTTGGGGTAAGATTTCTTGTTTCAGAAAGCATTACACGGCTCAAAAATAAAAGTCTGAAAACCACACCTCTGGTGCATCCTAATTATTTACCAAGGGGACCAGAGAGAGGATTACTTGATGGTGACATTAATCTTCAGAGATTTGGGGAGGGCTAAACCCTCCTCCTCCCCCTCCCCCTGGCCATTGAGATAGAATCAGGGAATGTTCCAACTGAAGGACTTCTCAAGGGCACCTTCTCTAGCCTCGATATTTGCAGACGAGGAAACTGGAGCTGGGGAGGGAACCCAGACAGCCCAAGGTCACCGGCTGCTGGCTGTGACCACACTCTGCATCTTCCCACATCAGAGCCTTCCCTAATGCACCAGGCAGCCCACAGCCTCCCCCGTGCCCCAGGAAATGGTGCAGAGGTTGGTTTCTATTTCAGGGGACCCCAGCGCGCCATTTATTTTCTCCTCGGATGCGCTGGCTGTAATCCCCCTGGAAAGATGCCCAGAGTCTAACCAAATCCCCGTCACTGACTGCGATCCCCATTTCAGTTCTGGCTCATTCCTGAGAGCAGGACCCTGGCCAAGAGTCCTGAAGAGAATCTGAGTGGAAGCAAGGATGGAGGTGCTCACCACAGCGAGGGAAGACTTTCCTTGGCCCCCGAGTCTGAGGACATTAGGGCAAGGGTCAATTAAGGAAATCCCCTCTTGTTATCACCTTGCAAAGAGTGGGGTAGCCCGAGGTGGGGGGGGGGGCGCCTGAGACCTCCTTTCCTCTCTGTTTCTTGCCCTCTCCTCCTCTGCAAACAAAACAAAACAAACAAACAAACAAAACCAAAACCACTGAGCCTCCTATGAATACATCCAAACTGGGGGGATGAACGAGAAATAATGCTGAAAACCTCTACCATCTTAGGTAAGTTTACCGTGTGCCTTTACGCAGAGAACTGGCAATGAACGCCTTTTATTATCTACAGGGAAATATTTGAGGAAAATATTATCTCCATTTTGCAGATGAACAAACAGCCTCAGAGAGGCTGATTATACAAAATCACAGAGTCGCTGGCCTGTGAATTTAGAATTTAGGTTTTAGAATTTAGAATTTAGAATTTACTAAATTCTCTGTCACTGCACAGACTGGGGGTTCCTTTCATTCTATCATACTTCTAGGAAAGCCATGCTTCTAGCTGCTGTTCCAAGGGCCCTACCTCTCCCCCAAAACCCAAGAGAGACCCTTCTAAGACAGCTGAATTTAAAAAAAATGGGAGAAGGAAGAATTTTAAGGGCTGTCATCTTTTGTTGGGCTTTCACTCCTAATGGGAAGGTAATTTAATTTGTGAACTATGACATATCTCTGAGAAGTTATCAATGAGAGAAGGTTCATATTTAAATCCGGGGCTTTTTCACACTGATCTGCCATGTTGAATACTGCAGCTCAGCAAAATAGGAGATGAGAAACAAAATAGTGAACTTCAGGCGCAGGGCGTAGAGTAGCCTCAGAGTTTTGGCATTAATGACATGTGCGACTCTGCCCAGATGTTTCCTTCTGTGGGCAAAGCAAGACTGCCTGCTCTGGATCCCAGGGAAAGACCCAGGGGAGCCATGATTGTTATGGGCACGGTGGGGAAGGGGGGTGCTTCACTGGGAGCTTGCTATACTCTGATCAGTCTCCAGTCTCCTCTCTTGCCAGATTTTGGAGGGGGACGGGAGCTGGAGCAGGTCCAGGGCCCCTACCCCGCCCTCTGCTCTCAGAACTTGGTCTTCTCCATTGGTCTTCATCGAGGTGGTGAGGCAGAGTAGGACCCTCCTCAGGACTGCCTGGCTAAGTACCTTCCCCACAGGCCCTCCTCCTCCTGTGTGGGTCCCCAAGGCTGGAGGTGGCAGGGCCTCCCTCTGACCTCTGTGAATTGCATTAAGGGACCTCCAGGTAGTGTTGGCCCGGGGGGGGAAGCAGCCGCAGGAGAGAAGAGCAGGAGGAGGGTGAGAGGATACTGGGGTCCCTCCGTGGACGGGCTGCAGAAGTTCCTCCCCTCCTTATGGGTTCCTTAAACCCTACCTCCTTCCTTTTAATGACGCTTTTGCTAAACTGTTCTCAAATTACCCCTTTGAAGAGGGCCATCTGTTCCCTGCCAGACTCCAACGGATAGGCCATCCATCACCATCCTGGGCCTTCTTCCCTCCTTAGCCCGTTCAGGTGTTGTGGTCCATCTTTATAACCGCCCCGGCCTCCATCCTCATGCACGGTGTTCACCCAGCAAAGCCACCAGTGAAGAGAGCTGACCAGCCGCCATTTTGTCCCTGGGGGACTTCAGGCAAATGACTTGAACTTTCTGAACCCTCATTTCCCCATCTGTAAAATGAGACTAAATAACAGTACTAAAAGAGGGTTTTGTGATAATCGAATTAATTAAGACTTAGAGTATTACATAAAGAGTCTAGAATAGTCCCTGGAATATGGTAAGTGTTCTGTTTGCTATTATCATTACTAGTATCTCTTAGAATGAATGACCCCAATCCTCAGATGGCACTCAACGCTTTGGCAATTCTGCTCTCCTTCTCTGCAATGTTCACCCTTCCACTTCCTGGACGTCCTTCATGGGTTTCTCCTGGTTCCTGGAACCTCCCACACCTGCTCTCCATACCCTCCCACTTGCCCTTACCTCATACTCCAGGGAGAAATCGGAGCGGTAAGAAAGGAACTGTCTCGTTGCCAGGAGATCATAGCCATCCCCTCTCTCTGTCTTCCTTGCTAGTACAGTGGGTGAAATGATGTGTGAGCATCTGTATCCCTCCATCTTCTTCAGGACTTAGCTCCTGAAATCAACCTCCTCCTTCTCAACCACCGCTTTCTCTCCCTCAACAGGCTCACTCACACTTCAACTCCTCCAGACCCTCCGAACGCTATACACAACACTCTTGCTTGACCCCAAGCCTCCCATGCCGATCACTGCCCATTTCTCACCATTTTGTAGGGGAAGAAACGGAATCTCAGAGCGTTGAGGGATCTTTCTCCTATTCGCCTATCTCATTGGGGGATGACCTAGGGCTCAAAATACAGGTTTTCTATGTTCTTTAAAAAAAATGGATGTTTTTGACCACAATAACACGCCCACCAGAGTGGCTTAAGTTCAAAAGACTGGCCACACCAAATGTTGCTGAGGACGTGGGGCAACTAAAATTCACACATACTGCTGCTGGGGATGGAAAATGATAAAGCACCTTGAAGAACTTTGTGGTAGTTTCCTCTGAAGGTAAAATATTCCTGCCCTGCACCCCAACAGGTGCATACGTAGGTATTTACCCAAGAGGAGGAGAATATATGTCCACCATCAGAGACAGGCAAGAATGTCTACTGCAGCTTTACTTAAAAAGAGTGATAAAAAAAATCAAATATTCAGAATGCCCAACAATGGAGCTTGAATAATATACTGTGGAATATTCACAAAACCATTACTACACAAGGCAGGAGCCAGTGACAAGTGTAACAACACTGATGACTCTCACAGATAGGCAGACATAAGAGAGTACATGCAGGAGGAGTCCACGTATATGAAGACCAAGACCAAATTCTTTTGATGAAGACTCCCAAGGAGGAGACAAAGCCATTTCATGATGACAGCAGTCAGAATAGTGGTTACCTCTGGAGGTTAAATATAGACTGGGAAGGGGCACAGGGAATTTTATGGGGTGATGGAAATGTTGTTTTTATGTGGACAAGGAGGCAGGGAGAGATGGGCGGGTAGAGAGATGGCAGATAATCACATGAGAAATCATTGACTTGGGGCGCCTGGGTGGCTCAGTCAGTTAAGCATCTGCCTTCAGCTCAGGTCATGATCCCAGGGTCCTGGGATTGAGTTCCGCATCAGGCTCCCAGCTTAGTGGTGGGTCTGCTTCTCCCTCTCCCTCTGTGATCTCTCTCGCTTTCTTTTTCTCTCAAATAAATGAATCAAATCTTTTTTAAAAAATCATTGACTTCTATCTTGAAGATCGGTACACATGCCATATTTTAGGATTTCCATTAGACCTCCATTTTAAACACCCATGTGTTTAACCCTTGCACTAAATGGATTCTCATTCGTACCCCAATTATACTAACACCAAGAGGAGGCAACTATTCTTAGTATTCTACTGCCCTAACTGCCTCTATTTAATTAAGTTTACAACCCAAAGACCATCCAAGCTGCAAGGCAACGCAGAGACCCCTCATTCGAAGAATGAGCCAACAGATCTGGGAAGAGAAAGTGAGCTGTAAAACTCACTTTTACAGGTGAGTCTGATGCCCCCCATCTCCTACCTCCAAGTCTAGTTAATGTTCTTTCCTTTCCATGCCACTGCCCGTCCCCGCTGTTCTTCTGCAAGTGAGAGCACTCGCAGAGATTTAGGATGTAACTCTGGGAGAGCTGACCCCGCGATAATGAACAGCCCAGCAGGCTTCCTTCAAACAGAGGGAAATGTACGCCCCCCCCCCCCCCCCCCCGCCACACAGGGGGGATGGAGAAGGGGTTCGCTGTAAAGACTGTGGAGAGGAGAGGCGTCGAGAGCAGAGGCTTAAGCTCTGCCTCTAATAAAGTTGTAGCATCTGAGCTTGCTTTGGCCGCCTGGTGAGCAATGAGGGAGAGAAAGCTGCCAGGCTTGCCAGGAAGGAGGCTGAGCAGATTCATCTCAGTGGCTGGCCCGAAGACACTTATTCTGCTAATAAACTCAGTGCGACAGTTGACAAGAACCTGAAGGCCCACAACCCCCTCGAAAGGGGCAAGGTAAGTAAAAAGAATAATTTTTGCTGAAAGGTGAAGTCAGGCCAAACCCAGAAGAAGTGTGATAAATCTCTAGGTTTAGGAGCCCTCTGATCCAAAGGGAAGGCCAGCTATTAATAAAGATGGTCACCACCTCTTATGTGGCACTTGGCGGCATGCTTTAACATAAGATCTCATTTAATGGAATCTTTGAAACAACCACACAAAGGGTGCATTCATTACCCCCGTATGGCACGTAAGAAAAATAAAATCCGCCTCATTTTAAATAATTTAAAAACTGCATGGCTAGTCACATAAATACGTAGGATTCGAAGGAAACATTATTTTACCCCAAAGCCTGCGGTCGTGCAGCAGCACCAAGATGCTATGAGAAATAAAGATAGATTATATCGCAAGAAAGTGGAATGAGCAGAAGCATCTGTGGGAAGGGGAGTAGAGGTCATGTTTAAGAGAACTGGACCCAAGGAATTTGGACATGGGCGTCAAGGAATTGAGCTCAGTAGTGAGAAGTGGAAATATTATATCGTGTTCAAAAGTCCGGGCTCAAGCCACTATCTGGCAGGCTCCCCAGGTGATTTCACATGTGGCTTGTGGTCTGTTCTCCTCCATAAAATGGAGAGGAGCAAAGTCCCCCTGAATCTGGCTGGCTGTGACCCGATCCCACATCTGAGTATGCACTCTGTCCGGCACGGCTCCCATCCCACCTTCAGTATTCACTACTATTAGTGGTGAGCATGCCTATATCAAGGACCAAGTTCCACCCCCACCACCTCCCTGAAGCCAACACAGCGCCTGGCACGTGGCAGGTGCCCCTTAATTGCCTGTTGAATTTATCAATGAGCAAATTAATCAGCAAACAAAACCAGTGTGTCTAATACTCTCAAGTTCTGAGTCATGGGACTTCCTGCTTTACGTGCACCCTGGGGAAGTGCTGAGTCGTCATGAGACCTCCGAAGGACAGGACCCCACCAGAGGAGGAGCAAAACCTCCCCCACTGCTTTGGCTTCCACCTGGATGCCTCTCGCTAAGTTATCCATACGATCACCCCAGCTTTTCACTCCCTGGGCGTCAAAAGCCAATCTGTGTTCATGGACTTGAACACATATTCATCTATTCACTCACTCAACAGGGTGCCGGATGAGATTAACTTTGAACTTCCCATCTCTGTCCGGGTAGATCCAGTTTTTAGGTGCCATGATAGCTGAACACAAAAAAAGCCTCTAAGTTAAGTGAAACTCATTTTTATTTAAAAATAAGTAGAGGTGCGCCTGGATGGCTCAGTCAGTTAAGCCAACTCTTGATTTCGGCTCAGGTCATGATCTCAGAGCTATGGGATAGAGCCCCATGTCAGGCTCAGCGAGGACTCTGCTTCTCCCTCTCCCTCTGCTCCCCACCGCCCCCCGCTCACTCTCTCTCTCTCTAAAATAAAGAAATAAAATCTTTTAAAAAAATCTTTAAAAAATAAAAAAATAAAAATAAGTAGAAATAGTGCATACATGAGGTGTTTTGAAAATGGAAATTATCCTCACACTAATGTACCTGTGGTTTTAAAACAATTCGAATGTGAATCGTGCATGTGGGAACTAAAAAGCTGACACACTGAAAAAATAAAAAATAGAAAAATAAAAAGCTGATGCATTGAGTCTGAAGTCTACCTGGGAAACATTAATGCAAGAGAAGAGGCAAGACATTTTGAAATGAAAGAGAACTTGTACCAGATATCATATAATAGATAAAGCTACAATCATTAAAACAGTACAGTACAAACCTAAGAATAGTTAAATGGAACAGAATGGAAAACCCAAGAGGAAGATCTTTGTGAACATTAAGAATCGAGGTTATGAGAAAGAGGGCATCCAAATCGGCGGACAAAAGAAAGGGTATTGATTATCTATTTGGAAAAAATAAGACTGATGTCTATATCTCCTCATACAGACATACTAGGATGTCTGCCCATCCCATACACCCCATCAGAAGCCCTACATGAATTTCCTGATAAAGGGTGCACCTGGGAAGCCTTGTTTCTATTCTATCACATGACCATCTCCCATTTCCTGGCCAGGGCTAACAGGGCCAGAAAACAAAACAAAACAAAACAAAACAGTGTTTGCTCTCAAGAATATTTAAACTAAGAGTTGGAAATGCTCCAAAGTATTTAGACGTGTAAAGTCATACAGAGTGAGAGCTGGAGTCCCGGTCAAGACACCCCAAAGCCACACGTAGTCCATAAATCGGTGCATTCTCAAACTATATATGAGCAGAAAATCCTGGTCCAGAGGGAGGAAGGCTCTAGCAGAGAGAGAAGCCCCCAAAGAGAGAAGCTCTCTGCCCAGTTCCCAGCCACGAGACGCCCCTGTGCGGTTGAATACGCTTCCTTTCGTTTGAGGTTTTTTTGATCTGTGTTTCTCATAAACAAACATATTCCAAGTAGAACATAGACCATGTGTCAAAACACATTCTAGGGATAGTCTAGAATTTAACATGAAGAAATAAGACGGTGGAAGAAGAGATTTGTGAATATCTTCCCAACCCCGGCCGAGCGAGACACGTCTAAACATGAGAGCAAAAAAGGAAAAGCCAGTAACAAAAGGAAGGAATAACGGGTCAGATTTTATAAGATTTTTAGAGTTCTGTATGTGAAAAATTACCATTAATGTACACCCCTGTTCATAACAGTGTTATTCACAATAGCCAAAAGCTAAACGCAACCCAGGTCCCCCAGGTGCCCATTGACGGATGAACAGAGAAGCAAAATGTAACATATTCGTACAATGGGACATTATTCAGCCTTAAAAGGGCTGGAAATTCTGACACGTGGTACAGCATGGATAAACCGCGAGCACATTTATGCTGAGTGAAATAAGCCAGGCACTAGGGGGGCAAATACTGTATGATTCCACTTATATGAAGTATCTAAGAGCAACTGGATTCATAGAGACAGAAAGTAAGGTGGTGGCTGCCAGGAACGAGGGGATAAAGAAAATGCTTCATTACTGCTTAATGAATACAGTGTTTCAGTTTTGTAAGATGGGTAAGTTCTGGAGTTGGATGTCAGTGACAGGTGCACAATATGAACATCATAACCCTACCAAACTGTACACTCCAAAATGGCTAAAATGGTAAATTTTATGTTGTGCGTATTTTACCGTAATTAAACTTTTTTTTTTAAACAGTTAATAGGGGCACCTGGGTGGTTCAGTCAGTTAAGCGTCTGCCTTCGGCTCAAGTCATGATCCCAGGGTCCTGGGATGGAGCCCTGTGTCAGGCTCCTTGCTCAGCGGGGAGCCTGCTTCTCTCTCTGTCCCTCTGCTCCTCCCCCCTGCTCGTGCTCTCTCTCTCCCTCCATCTCTCTCTCTCAAATGGATAAATAGAAAATCTTTAAAAAAATAAAATAAACAGTTAATATTTTTAGCATGTATAAAAAAGCTCTGACAAAGAAGAGATGAACCTCCTTAGGGGAAAAAAAAAGCAGGCTGCGGACATAAATGGGCAATTCGGAGAGAAGAAATAAAATGGAACGGTATCTCTTTAGGGCAATATAATGATATAAAATAAGAGTCTTCAAACATGCACACCTTGTGACTTAATAATTCCACTTAATAGCAATCCATCCAAGGGAAGTAATTACACACACAGCAGAGATTTATGTGCAATGATTATCATCACAGTATTATTTATAATAGCGTAAAACTAGAATCAAGCTAAATGTGATCAACAGGGAAATGGCTGAATAAATTATGTTACTTCCAAGGCTGGATGCCACGGAGTCATCCTCTGCTGCTTTTTGAAAAAATATTTCAGTGCCGTGAAAAATGCTCATGAAATGACATTAAGTGAGCAACAGATTTATAATTAATATATAACATGTTACATCTTCGTTTAAATAAATGGCGGGGAGGGGGGACAGGCGGGGGAGACACGGGGCAGAAGAGAGATACCTCAGTTGCTCCTGAGGAACCTGTTGGGATGATGAATCATTTTCTACACTCTTCTGTGTTTTCCAAGCTTTCCTTAATGGGCAGCTATTTCCTTGATAATTAGGAATATTCTGTATTTGAAACCGGCGCATTTTGATGGCAGGGAGTTACGGTGAAATTGAGCAACCATAAGGCAGAATGCAGAATGCACACACAGTCTCCCCTCACTACTGCAGGCCTCCACCTGTCAGCCTCCATTTCTTGCTACCGCCCTCTGGAAGGCACGGCCCAGCGATGGGGGCCGAACCCTGCACCAGCCCGGCCTCAATCTCCAGCCCTCACTCCCAAAGCCTGGGAAAGCAAAGGAGGACCCTCTTTCCCTACCTACCATGCAGACTGCTTCCCCTGCACGGCATTTAGAGGAAAGGAAAACTATCTGTCCCCCACTCGCCCAGCAGGGACCTCGCTGGTCCACTTTCAGGGGACACCGTGGGGGTTTGGGTAGGGGAGTCGGCAGCTGGTGCGCTGGACTCCTGGAAGGAACAGGAGGATGCTCTGCTGTTGGCAGCTCGCCCGTGGCGGTCCTCCCTCCACCCAGAGGCAGTGTCGGGGCTGGAGGGGACCAGACAGATGGACACGGACCCCACAGCTGTCAGCCAAGGGAAGAGGCCTCCTGGTTCTCATTTAGGGGAAATTAGCCATCAACACCCTCGTCTCTTCGGGTGTGAACTTTAAATAAGATGTTCCAGCTGAAGTGGGGAGAGGAAGCTATTTTGCAGTGACTGGGAAGAGAATAATTGTGGAGGATGTTTGCCTCGCCAGAACGGCAGCTCTGGGAGCCAGCTTCGCGCAAGTTGAGACAGAGACCAAGGAAGCGAGCCCAGAGGAGGCTAGCTGCAAGCAGCTACCTTCCCACCGCCCGATGGAGCTGGGGTTTGGGCAGCCTGCTTCCAACCCGTGTGATGGGTCCTGCCCGGACTGGGCATGTGCATCTCTGAGCGCCCAGAGGGCCAAGTTCATGGCAACAGGAGAGATGGGGAATCCGTGTGGGTCTGCTCATGAAGCCAGTCCTATGTGTGTGGACCCCGCTGGGCTGAGCCTCCTCCTTCCCGGGCCCCGAAAGGGAGGTAGCCTCTAAAATCTCCCACCCTAGCCGAGAATGGCTGGAGTTCTGTCAAACTGCTTTGGTCAACAGGAATGAACCCAGTGCCTTGCGTCTTGCTCGGAGGTGCTGATGTGCTTCGATGGCGGGGTATTCTGCCTGAAGAAAATTCAGGGAAAGAACAGGATTGGGAAGGATGAGAGTGGGGGAGGAGTATTAACTAAGGCCGATTGAGCTCCCCTCATCCTCCAGACTGAAATCCCGGTGGACAGAGCTCAGGCCTGGCAAAGGGGCGCTCAGCAAACAGGAACCCCGCCCTCTGACCCTTACCCCTTCCCTAACTTTCTCAACAACACTGCTGTACCCATGTGACCAGGGAGAAACCAGATTCAGAGAGGTTGCGCCCATCACCCAAGGTCACCTAGCGATGGAATGCTTCAAGTCCATTACCCGACGTAATCCAGGTGTTGGTCAAGGTCATGAGTTTCCGCAGGAATTCAAAGGCTACGCAGGACCAAAATGCAGGTTTGAAGCTGTCTTCACGAGCCTTAGACAGACATGTCCCTGTGAGGCTGTGTGGAGTGTGGCCCACTGAGGACTGAGGCAAGGCAGTCGGGTGGAAACCATAGTCCCCGGGAGGCTCCCCTTGGCTTAGGAAGCCCAAAAGGGAATGGGTCGGGGTGAGGTGGGGGCACATGACCAACCTCATCTTCAGTGCTGAAAACAACGGGTCTGTTTTGGAATTGAATAGCAGACATCAGCCAAGAGAAGCGTAAGAGTTGGGAATACAGTTGGTCTTACAGCTTTGAAGGATTTTTAATTTGGTAAGACCCACTTCGCAGGATAAGAAACTGAAACCCATCTCTTTCCTTTGGGACTTGAGAACAGAAGGGCCAGACAACAGCCCCTGGGCTCTGCCCTCTCCCTAAGCTTTGCGGTGCAGGAAATTCCAGAATTCCAGAATAAAGTGCTGCTTCTCTCTGGGGAGGTTTGCCAAGGGCTTTGCCCTAATGTGTTAATAGTTAAGGGCTGAGAACACACAACATCTCCTGTAATTCCTTGCATTTGATGGAAGGTAATGCCCTGACCAGGGATCCCTTTGCAGGGGGTGTAAGTGGGGGTTGGCTATCTTTTCATTTTGCTCCCAATCACAACCCTGGCTTGGCTTCCAAATAAAGCCGGTTGCCAGCGCTTTTAAAGAAAGTTCCATGATTCAACACATTCACATCTGAAGGCTCAATGGTACACAGACTGGGAAGAAAGAGGGCCTTCAGCCCCCGTTCATTTAAAAATGGCTGTTCTGTTTCCGGAGGGCAGGAACAAAGGAGGAAATCACTGTGTGAGGATGGGGGAGGCACGTGCCCGCAAACAAGACCATCTGGTCCCATTAGCTGGTGTGCCCTCTGAACTGTGCCCCGTGGACCGAGGCACAGCTGCCTTGGCTGATGTGTGAGCAACTCCGGGCCTCGGCCGTCTCCCCCATGCCCCAGGCTTCCGGTGTGACATCAGAGGCGTGAGCAATACGGTTGAGATGGGTCTCTTCAGCCCACCCCCACCTGCCCTCTGCCCTTCCAATCGAGAACGTGGAGTACGGGACGGAGTAGGGGAGGGTCCTGCTTGGTGGAGGTCTTCGCTGAGATGACAGGGAGGGGCCCTGGTAGGGCCTCTGCTGCCACCCAGGCTCTACCTGGGTGATGGTAGGAGGGGCAGAAACAGCAAAGGTGGGCAGGGGTGAAGACCTCGCTGTCCAAAGCCCTGCCCTTGGGGCAGCAGCATGGGCATCCCCTGGGAGTTTGCTAGAAATGCAGAATCTCCACCCCAGCCCTACTGACTCAGTATCCACAGTTGAACAAGGCCCCCAGGCAATTCCTATGCACCTTAAAATTTGAGAGGCTTTCGTATAGCGCCGTGGTTCTATCCTGGGAGATTTTGCCCCCTCGGGTGATGTTTGTCAATGTCTGGGGACATTTTTGGTCATCACAACTTGCGGGGGGGATGCCCTGGGGAGAGGCCAGAGAGGTTGACAAATATTCTGACAATGCACAAGAGTAGCCTCGTGACAACAAAAAAAGTAGCCAGTCCAAAATGTCAATAATGTTGAGGAACCCTGAGGTAGGGAGTTCTCTCACGAAAGGAAAATTCACAGGGGTCTATACCCCTTTCCCTGTCTTCCTCAGAATTCACCTGAAATTATGACTTAAACATAAATTTATATAACAGGCCCAGGACAACTCTATAAACAGATGTCTCCTTCCAGCATTTAGTCCCAGAAGGCAGGAATGACATCCTGCATTTCAAAGCGACATTAAAATCTAAATTATGAACAGATAAATGATCTTTCCTCCATTCCTCAAAGCATCTGTTTTTCCCTTGTGTTCATCATGGTACCCTCTGCGTACACCATGACGGTGTGTGGGTCCCCGTGGCTGGGGGTAGACCTGTCGCGTGTTTCTCCCTTCAGCTGGAGGCAGACAGCATTGAACTCGGCGTATGGATCACCTAAGTCCACACACTTGCCTACCTGGTCGGTTGGAGTGACCCAACAATGGTTTAAGCCTACAAAGCCAATGTTCTGCCACAGGTGGTGAAGACCCTTTCCAGGGTCATATTCTGGAGAAACCAACCCAAGGTCTTCACCGGATACCTAAATCAGTCATTAAGTCTTACTGATTCTTCCTTCCTCTTTTTTTTTTTTTTTTAAGATTTTATTTTTAAAGTAATCTCCATACCCAACGTGGGGCTCGAACTTAAAACCCCGAGATCAAGAGTCACATGCTCCACTGACTGAGCCAGCCAGGTGCCCCCCGATTCTTCCTTCTTATATCTCAAACCTATCCCCTCCTCCCTATTTCCTCTGTCAATCATCTCTTACTAGGCCATTAAAATACTATGCCTACTTTTTTTCTGTTTTTAAGTCTACCCTATCCTTATTCAACCATCATACAGGGAATTAATGGCATATAAATCTGGCCATGTCATTCCTTGCTCAAGATTCCTTAATGGTTTGCTACTGAGTAAAGGCTCAATGCCCAACTCCTTAGCAGAACACAAAATACCCTGCCTTCATCTTGTCATGCTTATCTTTGAATATCCAAAGACCAAAGTCATGTGTAGGTCTCTGAAAACAATGATCTTGGATACCTCTACATATTGTTACATGCTGTTTCTTTTTCCTAGGACACTAGGTTGTCAAAGTACCTACTGAGTAAAATCCTACTCCTTCTTCAAGTTTCAACTCAAGCATCACCTCCTCTGAGAAACCTACTCTGATCTTCCCACCAGATAGAATTCTGTCTCTTGTATCATTTTTAAATCAGGTCTCCCTCACAGCAGGGATCAAATTTTATTAGTTGTTTTGTCTGTACGTCTCTATTTCCATTAGACCTTGAGCTCCATGAAGCCAAGAACCATGTTTATTCTTTGTATCCCCATCCCTTGACACAGGACCTAATAATATTAGTAGCTCATGGGATACTTGCTGAATGAAGAAAGCATTTTAGGAAGAGGAACAAGTCAGTGTCACGTGGTTTCAGAACAAAGGCACACTGAAGATCTATATAGGACAAGGAATCAACAATGATCCATAGTTCTTTGAACCTGGAATGGTGCCACCACCACTGGGGGTTGTGCGGAAGGAGAATAAGACAAAAAGAGACATAAGTTTAAAAATAATTTGTGGGGTTTAAAAATCTGAAGCGAAAAATGACTAAGTTTTTGGTGGAACCTTTATATGGAGATATTATTCAGCAGGAAGTTGGAAATGTAGGGACAGACCAGGGGCCAGCAGTGGATTTGAGAAGGATCTGCCTGGAGGTGAGAGTGAGTCCCAGGAGAACAGAATAAGATTAATAAGGGAGAGAAGGAAGAACAGGCAAATGTTCAAGAAAAGAACCTTTGTGGAAATGTCATTTTAAATGACGGGACAGAGAAGAGGAAGCCCAAGGAGAGAGAGCTGTTGGAAGGGTAGACATAAAATGGAGACCATTTTATGGTCACTGGGAAATCAAGAGGACACAACTCACCACACAAAGATGGTTAACAGCTTCAAATACAGAAGAATAAATACATTAAGGACTGAAGAAAAGCCGTGTCATGTGGTAATTAGGTAGTCACTGGTGCTCAAAAGTGGAGCGATTTCAGAAATGGAAATATCACATTAGTGACTGTGTTATGTGAGAGACTCCAAGATGAGAACAACATGGGGTTTGGACCAACTGTAGACATCTACAGTTTGAGCTTTTTAGCAGTGAAGCAGGTGGGGAGACCGAGTGAGCAAGAGATCAGTGCGCCGAGGTTCCCAAGATGAAGGCAAAGCAAGAACTGTGTGCCTGGGGTTGTTCCAGAGAGTGCAGGACGCCGAGCGTGGGCAGGGTCCACAGCAACAAGTAACATCAGTGGTTCCTGTGGCCACTCCTTTTGCAGACAGAGTCGCCTCTTTTTTAAAGAGTGATGCTGACTGAGCTTCGCCCCCATACCAGTCCCAGCCATTTTTATGGACAACAAATTCCATAGGTTTCTCATTATCTGCTAGTGATGTTAGGTTTCCTCTTTTGATAAACACTGGCTTTTGGAGAAGTGAACGGTTCCTATTCACTCGATCCACGTGGCTCCTGGTTCTCCCAATTCTGAGCACACTGTGCCCTGACCTTGGCCTTGCCGAACTGGAGGGCACCAACTTGGTGTTCCTGTCTCATCGTGGCAGCCCCCACCTCCGTGCCACCCCCTGGCTTCCCTGTTTTCCCTTCTTGATATGGGGGAACCAGAGTCACACAGAGCTTTTCAGCTGCCAGTGAGTCGGTCATCAAACAAAGAAGGACATGGTTTTCCGTGGTTTTCAGTAGGCCACTCATTCCCATGTTGGGGAACAAAGGAAACGCCGAAGAAAGAGTTAGAAGAGCAAAATACGTTTCGGCATTCTTCTGTTGGCTCCTCTTGGGTCTTGCAGGACTCCGTTTATATCTTTGAAAAGAAGGAGCAGTGCAGGGGACTGATCTCTGGGTTCATGCACCGTCTTGCGTTCTTGTCGGTTTTAACTCTCCATGCTTCATTTTTGCCTACTTCAAATCTACTGACTTGAAACCTTTCATGTGAATAATCACTCCCTCTCACTCTCTTTTTACCTCGTCCCATTCCTTCCCTGCCATCAGTAATCAAATTTAGCAGAGAGTTGAAGTTGACTGGCAGGTAGGACACTGCCAAGGCCCGTGGAGGCATCTGGAAAGCACTGGATCTTTGTAAATAAAGCAGTTGCCTCTAGACCTAAACATCCCCCCAGGCTGCTCAGCTCCAGGACTCAAGCCCAGGGAGACACAGCCACTGGCATTTACAGTTTCCAGAGTGTTGACCCGTAAAATCCATACCAGAAATAACTTCTATTGTTACCATGTAGATGGGGGACAAAAGCCCTCTTCAAAGGACTGTGTGCCAACCAAGCAGAGGAAACAATGCCAGATAATCTTATACTGGTGTATTGACTCCAAAACCAAGGAGGAAAGGATTTGTCTCTGAACCAAGGATTTTACTCTGAAGTCAAGGACTCTAGAGGCATCACCCTGACAGGCTACTGGTCTAAGCTGCAAGCTGATGAATGGTTTTCTTCCACCCCAACAAGAGCCACAATATGCACAAAAAATGGTGGATGACGAGGTGAGGCATGGTTCTATGGATGACCCAGGATGGAGAGACGTGGCGAGGGGGACGGGGTGGTGAACTGATGGGGTGGTACCCCTAGCAAAATTATCAAGGCCAGCCAAAATTTTCTCCTTCCTTGCAAGGTGTCAACAAAAGCATCTAGCTGACGGTGTTTCCCCAGTGGCGTAAAATTAAACCAAAGGACCCCAGACCACACATGGCCTTCAGCTTGTCTGGTACCACTGGTACAGCACCCCTTTCTTGATGACATCTCCAAGTCTGTAGGTGCTACTTTGGAGAGAAGTGCACCTGTGCTTGCCTGCCCCTGGGGAAAGGCAAGCCAGATGAGTGGGAGGAGCCAAAGGATGGTCAAGGCTCATGATTTCAGTTCTGATGTTTGTTCCTATGTTTGTTCAACTCTTTTCATCAGTGTAAAGAATAAGTTCCTCATAAGGTAACTATGAGGTCTGGAAATGAGCAACCTTGATACAAACATGAAATAGATATTCTATTTTACTACTTAGGATCTCGAGTGTCAAAATGCGCAGACTGGGTAGACTGCCAAATAGAGGCCCCCGAAGGAATTGTTTCTTGAAAGGGATAAAAGGGGAGAAAAAGCCAAAAAAAAAAAAAAAAAAAGCTGGGTCAGACATTGCTGAGTACGAACAGAATCCAAGGAATAAACCTTCCCTCACCCATTCAGACCAACAGTGCGGAGGCCCATCGGGATCACAGAATATTTTAAGGGAAATTATATGATTATAGATTTATTTAATTAAATATCGGTATTAAGTAAGTATTCAATCGTTTTTAGCACAGACGAGCACTTAGCATGAATGACACTTTAGCATAAGTGTCATTAACTAACCAAGAATTGTCAAGAAGGTCTTTGAGGCCTGCTTTAATAATAGGCAAGAAATTATTTATAGTTATCATATCCATGATCTTGTAGGTACATGGTTATATTAATTTCTTGAGAATTGTTTATTAGCTCTTAAGGAGATATCACACCCCTGTGCTTGTTCATATAAACAAATAACTTACAAGTTCCTTTCTGGTCCCATAAATGGAGCAAAGCTAAGCTTCAGCCTAGCTCCTGTCCAGACCGTCACAAATGTCAAAATGATGGGGCCCAATTAAATGCTGTTTCACTATATGTACTCCCGACACGTGGAGGAAAGGAGGACACATTTCTTATGATGCTATTGTGTTTTACAGAGTTACTGCATTCTGCAAACAAAACAGAATTTTACATCCTATTATGGATCACCAATTAGTCTGAAAAAAAAAAAAAAATCCTGCTTACTCTCAGAAGTGAGCTCTGTGTTTTGGTCTTATAGGTCCCCATGGATCTTTCTAGGTCAAGTCAGTTCATGGAAGAAGAGCATAATGGGTGGTGGAGGATGAAACCCCGGGAGCACTGGGCCAGATGCAGCACTGCGTGTCCCCTGCGGCCTGGATGAGGGGTGGTGGGGATGCTGGGGTGGGGGGTGCCGGGGTGGGGGTGCTGGGGTGGGGGTGCGGGGGTGGTGGGGAATGAGGGCACGGGGCCAGATGCAGCACTGAGTGTCATTTGCTGCCACCCAATCAGTGCTCTCGAGGAGAGGGTGTCCACTTTTACCTCTGGGCCCAGCTGCCCCTTCCCTCAATCCACTTCCATCTTTGCCGATAGGTTCTAGATCTCGCCTTGCCTGCCCATGTTGCTTTGATTTCCTTCACCACCTGCCCCCTCCTTTCTCCTTTACAGTCAGATTGGGTTTGAGTTCCAGCTTGCAAATTACTCTCGTGTTGACCTTTGGGAAGGTCCCTTAAGATTCCTGAGCTACTGCTCCTTTATCTATGAAATGGAAGTAACAGGGTCTATCTCACAAAGTTACTGTGAATATTATTAAGATAATACATGTGGAATATGTCTGATTGAAGTGATTTAAGATTCACTTCCACAAACATGCAATACAGTGGTCTATAAACTTATGAATGGAAAGAGGCCATTTGTCCTCCAAAAATAATTCATTTTAACAAATGATATATATCATGTTAAGTATTCATGAGAATATCATTAGTCTATTGATTATGCCACGAATACACTGTTGAGTACCAAATGAATATATCAATTCATTATATCAAATGATATATATCCTGTCTTTCACAAATATATCATAAGTATATCGAATGTATCATTGAGACTCAAACATTTCTGCTCATTGCATCAAATGACAAACTCATATGAGCACAAGTGACAATTATTTCATCATAACAAAAAGAATATTCTAGATTACAAAAGACAAGCTTAGAATGGTATATTATTTGAGGAAATTCTTTTCAGTCTCCTTCAGCTAGCTCTAGAAATACTGATTTACCACTTTGTCCCAGATGATTTTTATCTCAGATGTATTTTACTACTTTAGTATTTTGAATACTCTGAAACAGACCCAAATTTTCAACGTAAAACTAATTCTTCACGCAATCACTTTGCAATCTCTGAGAGCTCATTTAAAATGGTTCTTTAGATCTTAAAACAACTTCAGAGAGGCAAAACTTCTTGGATATTTATGAATATAGATGCAAAAACCCTTAATAAAATCCAGCAACATGTAAAAAGGATTGTACATAATAACCAAGTGGAATATATCTCAGAAATGCAAGGTTGGTTTAACATCTGAAAATCAATTAATGGAATACATCATATCAATAGAAAAGGACCAAATACAAAAACAAAACACAATCATCTCAGATGCAGAGAAAGCACTGGACAAAATCCAACGCTCTTTCATAATAAAAACTCTTTACAAAACTACAGATAAGAGGAAATATCCTCACCTGATAAAGAACATCTATGAAAAACTCACAGCTATCGTTTTATGTAATGGTGAAGGACTGAATCCTTCCCTGCTAGGATTGGGAACAAGAGAATAATATCACTCACAACTTCTATTGTGCTAGAGGTTCTAGCCATGACAATTAGGTAAGAAAAAGAAGTAAAAGGCACTCAAGACTGGAAAGGAAGAAATGAAACTCTCTCTCTTTCCAGAGGACATGATCTTTTATATATATATGTATGAAATCCACTAAAAAGAACTACTAGAATAAATGAGTTCAGCAAGACTGCAGGATATAAAATCAACATACAAAAATCAATTGTATTTCTATACACTAGCAACTTCGACCTTTGGGCAAGTTACTTTAACATTCCTGAGCCACTAAATCCTCAATCAGAAAGTAAAATAAAGGCATCCATTCTATTTATAGTAACATCAAAAATAACAAATAGAACAAAGAAATGCAAGACCTTTACCCTGAAAACTATAAACATTATAGAAAGAAACTGAAGAACACTTGACTAAATGGAAAGACATCTCATGTTCATGGACTGGAAAATTTAATATTGTTAGGATGGCAACATTTCCCAAATCGGCTTACAGCTTCAATGTAATCCCTATCAAAATTCCAACTAGCTTTTAACAGAAATTGACAGGTTGATTCTTTAAGATGCATATGGAAACGCAAGGAACCAGAATAGCCCAATCTTGAATAAAAGAACAAAGTTGGAGGACTCAGACTTCTGATTTCAAAACTTACTACAGAGCGAGAGTAAATGAGACAGTAGGACACTGGCCTAAGATAGACTTATAGATCAATGAATTAGAAAAGAGAGTCCAGAAATAAACCCTTACATTTATAGTTAATTGATTTTCAACAAGGAGGCCAAGAAAATTGGGTGAGGGACAAAATAGACTGCCACAGACAGCCCTGGCAGAGCGGGATATCCATATACAAAAGAATGGCGTTGGCTCACAAACCTGAGTATAAGATCTAAAACTATAAAACTCTTAGAAGAAAATACAGAAGCAAATCTTAGTGAGCTTGGATTAGGCATCAGCTTCTAAGATACAATACCAAAAACACAAGCGACAGAAGAAAAAGTAGATAAAACATATTTCATCGTATTTAGGAAATTTTTATTTCAAAGGACAGCCTCGAAAAAGTTAAAAGACAACCCACAGATTGGGAGAAAATACTTGCAAATCCTCCATCTGATTAAGGGACTCGCATTTACATAGAAGAGTTACATAAAAACTCTTTCGATTAAAAAAATAAAACAGCAAACCAATTAAAAAATAGACAGGATTTAAATAGATGTGTCTCCAAATAACATTCGCAAGTGGCCAATAAGCACAGGAAGCAATGCTTAATGTCATTACTTATTAGGAAAGCCCAACCAGATATCACTTCACACCCACTAGGATACTATAATCAAAAAGATGAATAGCAGGTATTGATGAGAATGTGGGGAAACTGGAACTCTCACTCACTGCTGGTGATGCAACCGCATCGGACAGCAATCTAGCTGCTCCTAAAAATGTCACACATAGAGTGACCATGTGACCCAGCAATTCCACTCCTACTTACACAAACAAGAGAATTGGAAAACGTACATTCATGCAAAAACCCGTGCATGACTGTTCATAACAGCATCATTCATAATAGCCCAGAAGCAGAAACACTGCAAATGCCCATCAGCTGATGAGTAGACAAAGTGCCATATATCCTAATCAGCCATGAAAAGGATGAACTTTGAACACATTATGCTAACTGAAAGAAGCCAGTCACAGAGGACCACATTATTGTTTGAATGCATTCCTATAAAATGTCCAAAATGGGCAAATCTATAAGGACAGAAGTCCAGGGGCCAGTGGGTGGAGGAGAAGGTGGGCACTGGAGAGACCTGCTAATGGCAACGGGGTTTCTTTTGGGGGTAAGGACAATATTCTAAAATTGATTGTGGGGATACTGCACCACTCTGAATTTATTAAAAAACCACTGAACCATGTATTTAATTAGTAAATTGTATGGTATGTATTCTATATCCTGATAAAGCTGTTTTAAAAAAAAACATCGGCTACCCTATCTACCGGTCCCATCAATTCTGCAAAGTCAAAGCCAGCACCCATTCCAAAATGGATGCAATGAAGGGCACCATTTTTTATGTTATAGGGGGCAGTCCCAGTTGATGGTATGGTGGCTAGGGCTGCTAAAATTCTACCTCCTCCCACCTCCCTTTCTTCTCCATGTGAGGCTCATGATGGGCAACGGTGCACAGAGAAAGATCCTGCCTTACTAACTGGGCTTATCCCAGAAACCCCATTTTAGAATTTTACTTTCCTAAGCGGGGCTGAGACCATGGCTTACCCCCAACAGTGGTTCCCCACTGTGGTTCCCAGACCAGTGGCACCAGTATTACCTGGGAACATGGGAGAAATGCAAATTCTCAGGCCCACCAGAGTCTAGGAATGAGACACTCTGGGATGGGGTCTGGTACCACCTGTTTTCACATGCCCTCTGGGGGGGTTCCTCAAGTTTGAGAACCACAATGATAGCCAAAAGCCTAGGTGACCCGGATCTGTCAGGATCTCACAGAAGCCTGGGCAGGTCCCTGGTACAGGAAGGCAAAGAAAGTGCTTTCATTTTTATGCACGAGTCTACCGATCATTTCTTGGGCCCCATCTCATGTTCTCTTGTCCCTCGTCTTTGCTCGGCTGGAAGTCAGGGCGGCAGCAGGCTGGCTGCACGCAGGTGTGTCTGGAGAGTGCCCCTCACTGCTTCCCACCACCTCTTGCCTTCTGCCCCAGGGCCCTTGCACTGCTGCTCAGCCATCCCATCACGTGCAAATTCAGAGTGAGGGGATTTAACCACCTCTGGGTACAGGATCCAGGAGATAAATGTTCCCAGCTCAGCATCTCAGGCAGACAATTTCAGGGCCCATGTTCTCAGCAGAATGGAGTTCCTGTTATCTGCTGTTAAAACCAGCTCAATAACCCCTGGATTAGCCTCCTCTCCTCCCTTGTTTACTTTCTCAATCCTCCACCCTTGGGATCACGCCACAAAACCGACGTCCCCACAGGTGGCCTTGTTCCAGGCTCTGCCTTCTGGGGCACCCGGGCGAAGCCACTGATCTCCTAAGTATGGGCTAGAAATGCCCCGGCCGTCGGACCAATCACATCCGTCTCCCGCCTCTTAGAGAGGATCAAGGACATTGAGTAGGAAGCTTACCCTGGCTTGAGAACAGGAGCTGGGAGCTCCCCGCTCCCTCTTCCAGACGCCTGCATTGGGATGATGCACGGCTTTCAGTTCCTAGCCTGCCTAAGTTATGAATTTGTCCCCCTGTTGCCATCACATACGAGATCCAGGAGGAAGACGGGCATCGGGACAAGCATGGGGAGCTCCGGCTGTCAGCCTGGGTTCTGCTTGCTTCACAAACCAGCAGCACCTGGAGTCAGTTCACCTGCTCTCTGTCTTGGGCTGCACCCAGCTGTCTGGTCTGTAAAGCGAGAGGCTCGGACTAGAAGCCCCCAAACGTCTCACCCAGCCCGACTGTCCCTGGTTCTGTTTCTGGAGAGACGCACAGTTCACCCAGCGTGAAAAATACATAGCAGACGGGTGACGTGCATCCTCAAACCCAACATCAGACAGAAGCTTGCTCTCCCTTCCCCCCACCCCCAACACGTAGAACATTCCAGAACCAGGACCTTGCCTGTGATGCTCACAGCCAGTATGCACGGCCCACTCCTGCCCAGAGCAGCCCTCGGATAAATATCTGTGCGAGTGTGAATGTTCCCATGGGGGAAAAAAAATTAAAATTCCTATCGGATCACAGGTCTGACTTAGAGTCTGGGTGGTGGGGTGGGGGGGTTGGCTGTTTATTTGGGGGCAACCCCATAACCTGTACTCACTACTAGAAAGGTATTACTGCTCTGCTGATGGGAAAGGAGGTTTTGGAAAAATCATCTGTGCTCTTGGGAGTATCTTTTTTCTCCCTCACCGCCCCCCCACCCCTTATACTACCCTGGGCACCAACCAGTGGCTCCAAGTCCTTTCTTTCTCTCTGTACCTCCTGCCTGGGTTTCTACCCCTCCTCCCTCCCTTCCTTTCTTTCCTCCCTCCCTCTGTCCTCCCCCTCTCCCATCCCCTTGGTCTCAGCCTCTTCCCTCTTCTCCCTCCACCCCCCTCCCAGACTGCCTGTCTCAGAGAATTTGGGCCCTTAGGTGATTTAATATTTATGTAGCTTAAGGCTGCAGCTCCCTAGATCTCGCTTTCCTGGTAGACACCTCTGCTTCTCTGGGCCCTGGAGGGGCTGCAGAACCTCTTGGAGGCTCTGGGGTCAGCAAGGAAAAAGCTCCTCCCTCCCCACCCCTGCTTCACTTCAACAGGAACATCAACAGGGAGATCACGCAGGAGGCTTGATGAAGGGGCACCCGGGGTGGCTCAGTCGATAGAGCATCCTACACCTGATTTCGGCTCAGGTCATGATCTCAGGGTCGTGAGATCGAGCCCCACCTGGGGCTCCGCGCTGGGCGAGGAAAAGGCTTGGGATTCTCTCTCTTCCTCTCCCTCTGCCCATCCTGCCCCCTGCTTGTGCTCTCTCCCTAGGGAAAAAAAAAAGCCAGAGAGACAGGATATCCTGATGCACACCAGCCTCTGGGAGGTGCTGGGGAGGATGGGAGAGGTGCAGAGTGGGTGGGCTGCAGGAGTCTCGCAGCTCTGGGCTGCCCCACCTCTTCCCCATCACCCAGGGTGGCCCAGGACTCTCAGATCTCTTCCCCATCCTTAGGCCAAGGAGCTCAGCAGCCCCTCTGATGGTGCCCACTGCCTGCCACACAGCCCAGTTTCCTCCTCTGGGAACCCTGCACCTTGTGGGGTTCCACATTCCTTGGGGCATGGGTGGACCGTGGAAGTTCCCTAACCCGCACCCACGGCTTCAGGGCCAACCACACTTAAAACCACACTAGCAGACGAAAAGCAGTCACTGGCTGGTCCTCAGGCAGGAATCCACTGTCTCCCTTGGAAACCTGTATCCATGTGAGGCAGTTCTCACCTCCGGATGGGGTGAGGTGTGGGGTTCAGCATGCTGCCTCTCAAATCCATCTCCCCTTACCCTAGACTCAGTTGGCACAGGGACCCAATAATACCACCCCCAGAGGATGCACCGAATCCATTTTCAGAAAGAAGCTGTGTATAATCAATCAACAACCAAATATTTACCCGGTTGTAAATGAGATCACCAGTGCATTCTACGGGGAAGGGCACTAGGATTACAAAACAGGGGAGAAAGAAGAAGCTCAAATGCTCAAGCAGGCTGATGGCTCTGAGCACAGAGCCAGGGCCTCGACGAGCCAGCCCCCACCCGCCCCACCAGCCGAATGCAACCACAGGAGTGAGCTCTGGGCAAGCGCGGCAGAGGAGAACCATCCAGCCAACCCTCAGAACTGCAAGAAATAATACAGTGTTGCTTTAATTCACTAAGTCTTGGGCTCGTTTGTTACGCAGTGATGGATAACGGATACACTTCACAAATCCCCACACCACCACCCAGGCTCAGCTCATTTGTGCCCAAGCTCCCACGGTACCATGCACATTCAATCCCTGAGCACTCGCGTGCTCTCAACTTTTAAAATGGTGGAGGCGGCAATGTGCAAGAAGGTAAACCACAGGTACCCGGTTTCATTACCTAATTAGCTTGACACAATTAAAACAGTAATTGGCTTTCAACAGGTCGTCCCTTTGTTCCTCCCCTGGGTCTCACTGCCGGCCCTCCTTTTGAAGTATTTCTCATACTTTTCTGTCCTTACCTTACTCTACCCGAGCTCCAAGCGAAATGTCTTTCTCCACCTTCTTAACCTGCAAAACCAGGGCACCTGGGTGGCGCAGTTGGTGAAGCGTCAACTCTTGATTTCAGCTCAGGTCATGATCTCTGGGTTGTGGGACTGAGCTCCACATCGGGCTCCATGCTCAGCCCAGAGTCTGCTGGAGATCCTCTCTCTTCCTCTCCCTCTCCCCTCCCACCCATGCATGAGTGCACTCTCTCTCAAATAAAAAAAAAAACAAACTTTGAGCCCAGGTTGCAAATCCACACCCCCAGGTCAGAACTATTCTCTCTCCATGGCCAATGAATACCAAAAAAGGAAATCCTTCCCTGGGCTGGGCTCCCACTGGCTGGATCTTTCAGCCTCTGCTCACACCTGAACCCTTAACCTCTATAGGGAGGGAAGAGGAGAGGTTAGAGTCATGCAGAAAACCCTTCTAGATGGAGCATGTGAAGGCAGCCCTTATGCTTTTTTTTATCCTGCTTTAGGCTGAGCAGAATAATCCTATTTCATTCTGTTTAACTCTCCAGAGCGCTGCTAATTTTCACAGTTATCCCTCAAAAACTTTATTATTATGATACGTATGAATGGAAAAGTTTTGTAGAAAAATTAGAAATCACAGACCCCCAACAAGGGGGTGAAAAACTCACAATCTTATCGCTTTGAGATAACTATAGTAAATATTTGGGGATGTCTATTTCAGATCTTTTACTCACATTTAAATAATTACGGTGAAAACAATGTGATCATGGCACATATACTAATTTTTAATTTGCTTATTTCATTCAGTATATTAGGAAACAGATCTTCATGTCAACACATACATGTTGACAACATATTTAATGGGACCTGGGGGCAATTTCATGCCCCACTGCTTTCCACCGTCTGGATGAACCACACACACCTGTCCATTTTCTTTTTACGCAAATCCCCTATTGCTGGGTATCTAGATTATCTGTGTTTTTCTGTGATTATCTGTTATTATCTGTGATCATCTGGGTATCTATATGTGTTTTGTTGTCTTTTTGTTTTTAGTATTTTAAATAGCATTCTAGGTAACACACATGGATGTTTGTACTTTTATGTAACTCATTCAATTAATTCAATAATCCCTATCGTTGTACATTTAGATTATTCCCAGCTTTTTGGTAATTTAGTCAGCACATCTTTTTCATGCATCTTTGCAGTTTCAGTACTAATTAGTGAGGGAGCAAGACTGGTATTGTCTGTTATAATTCAAAGTCACCTTGAACCACGAATCACAAGATGGCCAATTAAGAGGCGGATAAGCCTCCTGTTAGAAGCCTTCTGGTACCAAGGGGACTTGCTTGGCAGCCCATGGCTCTAGGATACGGATTCTGGGTTGCCTTCCATTAGTAGATGCTCCCTGACCCATCACTTTGGGGCCAGAGGTCCAAATCGTTATGTAGCTGGGAGGAGCAGGGAGAGAGAGTGGTACCCCAGTATCCTCACAGCAGAGGGATGCCGAGCCCTCACCTAGTCTGTGTACGGCTGCCGAACACCGTGTTTTCGTGTGCTCCCCGCACCGCTGAAGACCTTATCCAAACCAGATGGGAGTCCAGAAGACTCTTCCCCAAAAATCTATCTTTCTACGCTGTTCCTACAAGTGCACCCTGATGCAGACCCTGATCACTACTTCTTGGACCACTGCAATGGTCCCTGATGGGACCTGCACCAGCCATCACTCCTCCTCTAAGACTTCCCAAAGCTCAGAACCTGTGCCCCCCCTGCCCCCCGCTCAATCAGCAGCGATGGTAATGTGTGTAAACGGGCACTGCCCAAGGCACAAATGAAGAAAGCAGCGGCTGACCCACCATGATTATAGGCTAGGTAGTTTACCAGGGGCTGAGGGGACAAAGATGAAGCAGGTATGGCCCCTCGTCCTGTAGGGACTCACACCCGATGGGAAAGACGGGTGAACCAGCAGTATAGACAGGTGCCAGGTGGGCCAGGTAGGAATGGGGTGAGGAAGAGTCCAGGGTTGCCTCGCTGCACCCAACCAAAGCCAGCCCAGAGCTGAGAACCTATGAGCCAATGCTCAAAGGAAAAGGTGTGTGTTGGAAGGACAAAAGTGGTCCCGTCCCTGCCTCTTTGTGCCTCGATGGAGAAGCCAGATTCCTGGAAGGAGGTCTGGCTCCCAGTGGCTGATGCTAACAACCCACCAAACTGCATCCCCAGGCCCCCTGGTCTCGGCACAGCAGCTGAGATGGGCGGTTCTCTGCAAATTGCCCACCTCCCATCTCAAGGGCGCCAGGCGTCTCTCTGCCTTCCTGCCCCAGGGTTTTGCACAAAAGGGTGCAACCTGGAAGTACAGGGAACTGATGCACCGGGGTGCCAGGAGCAGGTCCCAGTCCCCCACCTCCCAGTGGGGAGGCACGTTCCACGTGGTGCCGCAGAGGGTCCCCTGGGACTGAATCCCAATTGCCCACAGATAACCAGCTGGTACATGCATCCCGAGACCGGCTTTCCCTCCTGCCCATGCCCTCGCTTCCGCCCCCCGCCCCCCCCCCCCCAGATAAACCACCTGCAGCCAAGTCCTTGGGTCAGACTCCACCTCGGGGAAAACCCAAAGCAAGACACAGTCCGATACTCTCTGTGATTCTGGGGTCCTAAGGAAGATTTGGGGCTCCGTCTCAGGTTGAGGAAGCCCAAGGGGAATGAGTAAATGAGTCCGTGTGGGGTTTAAGTTTGGCTCGTCCTGGTCCAAATTCACACATCTCTCATCTGAGCTCCCACAGACTCAGGCCCCACTTGAACTTGAGGAATCCTAGCGTGTTCTCACTACCTCTGCGCTGCCTGCCCTGGAGGAAGCTTTCTGATGCTGAAGCAGCTCCCACACAGATCTGCTTAATGACTTTCTGGAAGAAATCAGAGGTGACACGAACACTGTAGAGTATCACAATGTGCCAGCTCCGAATCCCAGCGCCGTGGGCGACCGGGGAAGGACAGGACAGATGGCAAATGTCAGGCCTTTAATTGCAGGAGGCCCCTCGGAGAGGGGCAGGGAAGGGTTGTGCCCCGGGCTCACTTCCTGTCTCACCCCTGATGGAATGGAGGGCAGAAGGGGGCATCACGACGTCTCCCTGTCCCCTCTTCATCGGCCTCCTCGGGCCCCAGGTGCGTGACGTGCAGAAGCCTCATTGGAGTGAGTGTGGACATCATGGGCTGGGAGGTGAGGAGCTGCAGGATGGGCCCCACGAGCTCAGTTTTGGGGTCTCAGCAGAGCGTCCACTCTGGACCATGTTGCTGACAAGCGTATACACTCCTCACCGTGCTGCCCTTTAAGCTCCCCAGTCCCCCTCGCTTCCCCCACATCCACATCAAGCTTATTTAGGCAGAAAAGGTACATAAAGACTAGAGCCATAAAATGGAGAAACTCAAGGAAGGAGCTAACCTTTCCTAACACTCACTGGTTTTATAAGGTGCCGTCTGCAAACCTCATTTGAACTTCCAAGGGATGCCATGTTGTAAACACCATCCTGACGACCCCCCCCATTCTACCAGTAAGGAAAAATGAAGCTCAGAGAGGTTCCAAGACACACGCAAGTCACCCACCCCATCAATGAGTGCTGGTGCCAGAGAGGGCACCCGAGTCTGCCGCTCTCCCTCTACGCTCACTGGAAGCTCAGGCACCTGAGCATTTGTCGGGAAGATTCCATCTCCTTGGGCGGGAAGTGTGTGGAGACTCTAGGTCTCAGGCACAAGGACCTCTGCTGCGGAGCTGCTTGGGGAGTCTGGGGCGGTGGGGGAAGGGATGGTGAATTCTCTGCCCCTGGAGCCTCATTACCTCTCGCCCCGGCTTCGGAGGTCCCGGCCCCCTGCTGAGATGCGCTGGCACCGAGGCTCCCCCCTGCTCTGCTCCTGCCACGAGTCCCCGTCGTCGAGCAGGAAGAAGGACCATTCCCATCCATCCACGTATCTGTTCACCTGTTCACCCCACACCTGTGTGTCGGCGTCCCCATGCCGTTGGCACTTTGCGAGGCTCTAGAGTAGAAACCGAAGGACCCGCGACACAGGATGGGTGTTCTTCACAAGCTGTGTTGTTGCCACCAATAGGTTAGGGGACCCTGCTCCCCATGTGGCTCAGTGCCGGGAAGATGACCGACCGCCCTGGGAGTCTGATGCAGACGATTCTCAGGTCCCGGGGCTGAGGCTCACGCACTCTCCACGTGCTGTTTTCACTCGCAACACTTCCACCACCAAGTGTGTGGGTTTTGCACATGAAGCAATTCTCCCCTTCTCTGTGGACCCCAGCGGGGTGTCCTGTAAGTCACTTCAATTCTGACAGCATCTACCTGGAGGTGGCACCAGATCCCACGGGCTAAGGGCTCAGTGCCCCCAGACGGCCCCCCTTCAGATGCAGCCGTCACAAGCCCTGGGCCTCCCGTATTCCTGACAGCGGGCTGGCAATTGGGGTTCCCATGACCCCCCTCTTGGTTGGATCATGTGCTGGAACAGCTCACGGATTCTCATAAAGGCTACTACTTAGGCGCAGCTGAAGTGAAGACACGTATAGGTCAAGGTATGGGAGGGTGAAGATGTGCACAGCTTCCATGCCCTCTCTGGGCGCACGACCCCTCCAGCACCTCGATGTGTTCGCCAAGCCAGAAGCTCTCTGAATCCCGTTGTTTTGATGGAGATCTCCTCACAGAATTGTGACGGATGAAATCACTGGTCACTGGTGATTGGACTCAATCTCCAGCCCCTCTCCCCTCCATGGGAGTTGGAGAGGTGCTAGGAAGCAAAAGTTCTAAGCTTCTAATCAAGGCTTGGTCGTTCTGGTGCCCAGCTCCCCTCCTGAGCTCCATAGGGGGCCACCAAGAGTCACCTCATTAAAACGAAAGATGTTCTATCATCTCTAACATTCAGGAATAGAAGTCTTAGCCACTCCCGGTCAGGGATGGAACGAACACATAGCTCTTAGAAGGCCACGCTCTGCAACCCTCTGGCACTCCCGGGTCCCCTCGGTGGGCGCAGCAGGGGAACCCCTCCATCCCGCCATCTTGAACATCGCGGCATGGGGCAGGGATGGATAATCCTTACAGTGCAGGACCTGTCCCCAGTCCTCAAGCAGCACCACGAGGGCACCATTACTGATGCGCTCCCAGCAGCCCCTGTTCATGCCGTCCCCTCTTGAGTTCACTCAAGCTCCTGCTGATTGCCATCTTGCCACAGGGAATGCTCCTGGGCCCTGCCTTGGCTGCAGCCACCATCTGAGAGACAATGAAACCAAAACACCGTGGCACGCTGAGAGCCAGGGTTTGGACAGGCTTCCCACGGAAGGTCACATGCTGAGCCATTCCATCGAATCCCTCCGCTCACTCATTCCCGATTTGTCTCTAAAGCAATCCAAGCGTGCTGACCACCGATCTGAAAGCGCCACGTAGCCCTGAGCGTACATAATTATCGGCTTTAGTTTAAAGTGCTCCGAACCTAGAGGAGGGGGCTCCCAGCAGAATTCCGTGATTCCGTGATTCCGTGGCGCCCGGTCGGCACAAAAGGGAGTATACCAAAGGCCACAGAGGACGGGCCTGTGTCTCCCCTGCTTTCATCCCACGTGGCCCATGTCCAACCCACACCACGGGAGCCAGGAGGGGCTAGATCTGGGTTCAGTGTTTAACTGATCAAGAACAAAGGAGGCTTTTCAAAAGTTTTGGCGGGGTGGGGGGGCGGTGTCCAGAGATCCGAGCTAAGCGATGATTACAGTGCATGTTTATTCCAATCCAAAGGGACGGACAAAGAGCAAGTTGTCCCCAGTCTCTGGTGCCCGGCATGGCAGAGAACTGGTGTCAGACCCTGGGGAAGCCCAGAGAGGACTCAGCCAGCTGGGGGTGGAGCTGGGGGGTGGGGGGGTGGGAAACGTGTCATTGTCTCCCCATTTTTTTTTTCCAGCCCCAGCTCTTCTGTCTCTTGGTGCCAAAGAGACGGGTCATGTTCCAATTAGGATGTTCACTTGTCTTCACTTTTCAAGAGAAGGGGGAGGACCGTGGTGTTTGGGTAATTGAATCCGTAAGTCTTGTGGTTTTAAGTGTGTAGGCGAGTATGTGCGGGAGAGAAAGGTGGGGAGAGAGCGGGGGAGAGAGGGGAGAAAGGGGGGAGGCAAGTAAGATGGATGGGCGCTGGGAGATCAACAGAAGTTTGGTGGGGAGGGGAATGTGGCTGAGGCCAGGCTGGTAGCGTGGCTGTGAATGAAAGAGACCAGATGGGGGGAGGCAGCCACTGAGGGCAGGGGTGCATGCTCGCAGAGCTCAGAGGGCAGGGGGGAGGGGTGCAGGGCTGACCAGAGACTGCAGGTCTGCGTACATGAGAAACAACTGGAAGGAGACAAGGGCAGACATCAGGAAGTGCCCCCAAAGGCTGTGCGGGCTCTGATCAGTGCATCTGGTTCAACACACGCCATCTGTCGTAACCGTATATACTGTTCGTTCTCATTTAAGAAGTAATACGTGGTCACTAGACACGGGAATTCACAGAGAACCTGAGGAGGACATGGCCCGTAGACCTGCCTCTCAAGAACAAAAGAAGCAGCCTCAGCATTTGTGTTTATAAAGCTTAGTTGTAAACGCCACTTAATTGGGCTTCTGAATTCAGGGGTGAAATTGACCTGAAATAATGTACCTTAAGCGTTTTGGCAAAAGGCCCAAAACTGGGGTCCAGTGTGCAGTTGGCGCTGTAGAGTACGCTGACTTTTTTTGGCCCGGACTCTTCTGAGGAAGAAGCTCTTCCAAAGGAATTTCTGATAATTCAATTAGAGGGTCGGCCGCATAAAGAGGGGTGATCATGGATTAGGAATCCCCTCGCTTTGAAGATTCATCCTGACGCCCCCGTCCTGCCCAAGTGAGGGTTCCTGCGCAGGTGTCTGTCCTCCAGACCTCTGGACAGGAGCGTGTCACCCCCTCCCTCAGCACCACCGGCCAGCTCTTATAAGCAGAACTTCCAACTTGTGCTCCTACCTTCCGTGATCCCCTTGGTTCGCTAGAGCCTCAGACTTCCTCTTTTCCAAGACAGAGTCTATCCAAGGATGACTTTACATTGTCTCTACAGAAGAAAGATGTTTTGTCTGGGTACAAAGTTCCTGGCTCACAAACTCAGGACCCTGGGGCACGTCTTCCCCTTGGTGCCAGGCAGAAGACCACGCCAGCCCAAATGTCATTATTTTAGATATGTAATAATTTTTAAGTTATCTTAAATGACTAGATGCTTACTGAATGTTTAAACCTTGTTTGTACACTCCCGAAATCTGGCAAGGTGCTCTGGGCACGGTTTTATTTTTTTTCCTTTCGTTTTTGTCTGTAATGAGAAGCATCCTGTTCACACAGACCCCGGGAGGAAACCCAGAGAGGGTGATGTATTTGCATCTGCGATTCCTACTTCTCAAAACTGTCGTGAAATCGCTGTAGGAACGGTGCTAATTCCTTCTTCTTCTCTGTTTTGTTGTTTGGGGTTTTTTTTTTTTTTTCCTATCTATAATTTCTCTCTTTCTCCCTCTCCCTCTCTCTCTGATCTCTAGCATTACCCACAGAATTTTCAGAAAACTTCTCGATCCTCATTACTGACAGATTTTCCTTTTTCTCTTTATCATTCTCATTCATTCGTTCGTTCATTCATTCACTCATTCATTTTTAATTCCAGTATAGTTAATATACAACGTTATGTTACTTTCAAGGGTACAATAGAGTGATTCGACACTTCCATACATCACCCTGTGCTCATCACGATACGTGCGCTCTTGAATCCCCATCACCTGTTTCCTCCATCCCCCCAACCGCCTCCCCTCTGGTGACCATCAGTGTGTTCTCTGTAGTTAAGAGAATGTTTCTTGGTTTGTCTCTCTCTGTTGCTCGCTCTTACTTTTTTTTCCCTTTGCTCGTTTGCTTTGTCTCTTAAATTCCACGTGTGAGTGAAATCGTATGGTACTTGTCTTTCTCTGACTGACTTCACTTAGCATAATACACTCTAGCTTCATCCATGTTTGACCAGATTTTTCCTGATCCTGGTTCTCCTCTCCCAGGGCTGGTCATTGTCCAGCACAGATGGAACTTGTGTGAGGCTTTCATGTGCCTAGAACCCCCACCTTAGGGAGCCACCCCAGCCTCCTTCCACGGAAGTTCTGCATGGTCCAGGTGGTTTCTCTGGCCAGAGAGGCAGCCCCCTGACCAATCTGACCAATCTCACCAATCAGAGGCCCCCGTCCCACTGAAACTAGTTTAGATACGGGCCAATCCAAGACAGGCCAACCGGGATTTCAACCAGAATCCTGGAGCCTTTGCTGGAAACATGAGGAGCATCTTCACTCTCCTCCAGGATGTGAAGTTGTAAGGATTATGCATTTGGGAATTGCTAGGGGTCATAATCCACCCAAGGCAACAGTCTGGCCAAGAATGAAGGAAAAGGCAAACAGAGACTGTGGGAGACAGAAAGAGAGACAGAGCAACTGAGACCTGAAAACATCACTCGAGCACCTTGAGCCAGGAGGCCCTGAGACATGACATGTGATGAGCCAATATATTCCTCTCTCACGTCCTCTGCTTTCAGCTGGCTTTCTTGACCCGACCCGCGTTAAGAATCCAGACAAGGACGGCTGGCTCTGCTAGACCACTGTGGAATTTCCTTCTGCCCCCACTGACTGGTTCACAACCACTTCCTGAGCAGCAACAGTGCATGAAAATCTGTGATAACCAGCACGTTCGCTCCTGAGGCTCTTCTAACTGCACCCCTACCCAAAGCCTCTTGCTCTGGGGGAGACCATACCTCCCAACATGCAGTGCGCACCACTGCTCATCTCTCTGCCCCTTCCCTGTGTTCTGGACCCTGCAGGGAAGAGCCAGGAACGGAAGAGCCAAAACCTGTCACTTGGAGAGAAGATGGATGCCCAGTCCGTTGGGAAACTTGTGATTTCTCCATCAGTGAGCCATCACCGAAATAATTTGCGATTGCGAATCCTACCTATTTTCATCCCACAGATGGGACACCAGAGTCTACATTTGTAATCCAGGTCCAACAACGCTATCATCAGTGGAAACCCTTCCGAGAATCTGAGGGCAGGGTGACTCACGGTCTCCGTGCTCAGTGGCCTGTGTGTCTTCCAGACCTCGCGATGGGAAGCACCAGGGGCTACTGGCCAGACAGCCTGAAAAGCTAGAAGCCCTACCATCCTTCCCTTATTCCCTCTTTGAACACGGGCCACTGCAATTTTAAAACACATGCCGACTAGAGGAGCCGAGAGCAGAAGGATGAGCTTGTGTGTCTGCATCATGTCCTCAACATCCACAGAGCACTATTATTAAGGCACGGTTGTGGTTTTTTGTTTTTTTTTTCCCTAATCATTATTACTGTTATTGTTGCTATTAGTATTAGCAGCAGATTCACATTTGACCATCACTGTTCTCTCTGCTGGGAACACTGGGCCCCAGGTGGCCCGAGACTCACTCCAGTGCGCTCTTCATTATAAATATCAATATGCCTCCTTCGGGGTGACACTCTAGCGGGCACCCCTACTCGTCACCCATCACCCCTTCCTCAGCCCTCCGTCATACTCATCCTCACCTGACCCACTCTGTATTTACTTATCCGAGTCCTCGAGAATATGAGCTCCGGGAGAGAATGCTTGGTGACTTGTCATTTTTGTTGAAATTTCTGCCACATTACTCTTGTTGACTGCTTTATACTCTACAAAACACACACGCACACACACACTATTTATGGAGTGTTTGTTACTGAGTACCAGGCACCGTTCTAAGCATTTTATCCATACGAACTCACCTGATCCTCAAGAAAATCCTATAAGGTGAGTATACCATGACCACCCCCACTTTCTGATGGAGAAACCAAGGCATGGAGAGGCTAATGAAGTGGTCTGCGATTATGCTACTAGTCAATGTCAGAACCCGGCCTTGAACCCTTGCAGCACATCTAACTCCAGATCCGAGCTCTTGATCACCTCACCACATGCAAACCGGTCCTCTGGGATCTACAGAATATATAATATAGCTTATAGGATCTAAACTGCCTCAAGGGGCACCTGGGTGCCTCAGTCTGCTGGGTGTCTGACTCTTGGTTTGGCTTCAGGTAGTGATCTGGGGGTCCTGGGATCAAGGGGTGCCTGGGATGCTCAGCAGGGAGTCTGCTTCTCCCTCTGCCCCTCCCCCTGTTCATGCTCTCTCTCTCTCTCTCACTCTCTTGCTCTCAAATAAATAAAATCTTAAAAAAAATACTTACTCTGGTCTCTGACCCTGCACCCCAGGTTTTAAACACATGGTTTTTAAGGGCCGATCCCAGGGTCCTGGGATCATGACCTGAGCTGAAGGCGACACTTAACAGACCGAGCCACCCAGGCGCATGGTTTTTAGACTCATCTGCCCTCGACATCATTTATGCGAATGTCCACCCCCGTCAGATGATGCCCTTACACTTCCTAGGTGCATTCCAACCCTGGGGCTCCTCTTGTTCCTGTCCAAGGGGGCTCGGGGGCAAAATGTCTACAGAGCTCTAAGGCGAGGACACAGTTGGACGTTGAGGCTAGAGATGGAGATTTTGGTGTGCAAAAAAAGGAGTAAAGTTGTTACTTTTACGGGACGATGTCTTTTGGGCTCTTCACCTTGTTATTTCAGGGTCCCGTTGTCTGAGACGGTTTCCTCGGGTCCCACCTTGCCGTGGACACGGGAAGAAGGTGGGGGGCTGCTTCCTGTTCGTGTGGAGGGCCCCTGCTCTGGACTGTTGGGAGCAAAGTGTGGCCCCGGGGAAAAGGTCGCTCAGGTCTGCCTGCGTTCTCTGCTGAGGATGCATGATCTTGCTGGAAGGTCCTCCGAGCACACAGCCCTCTGGGACCAGATAAACAAAGAGAGGCAGACAGCCTAGGATTCAGCAGGCTGGGACACTGGCCAAAGACGATGCCATGAATGAATGAGTAAATGAGCCTGGTCCCAACCCCGACACTGCCCTGTTGGCGACCAGCTGGGAGACTCACCGGCACTCCTCACTTGCACCCCCCAGTGCTAGACTGCACCCGAGTGAATGCACCCCGGACTCTGAATGCCCTGCATGGAGGCGTGAAGGGGAGCAGGTGCAGATCTGCTCCTCTCACTATGTCTCCAAGCCTTTCGGGGTGGTGGAGAGGTGACTTCTCAGAGACTACCCTCCTTATTGTTTCTTGGCATTAACTAGAGACCATGTCCCGCCACGGCCCTTCAGAGCAGGAAAGACCCCTGGAGGTTTTCTAAGCCAACCCTGTCATTATACCCCTGACAGAGTCAGGCCCTGAGAGGAAGTAATTCTTCCAAGTTTAGCGACTCACATCAATGTGACTTGACGTCAAGCTTTTCTCCCTGCCTCCTCTCACATGGCACACTTTCCTACCATTATTTTGCTTCTCCAGACTATAAAACATAAAAGTAGACAGGGAAGATGTATCGTCATTTCACTTCCTAATTCTATTTTTTTTTAAGACGGTCAAAAAAGCCTCTGCCCCCCGCTTATTGTTTGGGGTAAGCGTCCTGCAATTAATATGGACTCCACTCCATGTGTTGTAACACTTGCTTCCACCGAGCATGCCTGTCTTGTCAGTGCATGGAATTGGGGGGGCGGGGGCTGGGATTCCAGATGGAGCCGGACAAGGAGATGACCATTTCTGGGTCACCCAGCTGCCCAATGCCCTCGGGTGGCCGCAGCAGCAGGGAGGGTAACCTAGTTTGCTTAGGAAATATTGCAGATGTCCCAGTTTATCTGATGCAGTCCTAGAAAAGTATTGGCACTTGCCCTGTTTCCACAGCTCTCTCGTGCCGCTCAACCTGACAAAGCCGCCCTGCCCTTCCTGCTGGATCAGCTGACCCCCAGGCCCCTGGGGTCCCCGACTCCCTGGCCTGCCTTGATGTGTCCCCTAAGTCTGCATATCCCCTAAAGGGGATCCTGGCCTGGATCGAGGCTGATAGGATCGAGACCTGATGTCCATCCTGAGATGGCAAGGCTGCCATTTGAGAAAGACAGCACAATTCTCGGGGACATTCAGACCCTGCTGGGTGAGGACGTGGAGCTAGGAGTTGGGACTTGGGGGTCTGTGACTGGGTTGGCCAGTTTGCTTGGCTGCCTGGAGCGGAAACGGTGTTAATGGGGAGATCTGGGGGCAGAAGCCACAGGGTCGGGGGAGGGCACCTGGGATCTGGCCTGGGCACTATTACCCACGTGACTCTGGGTGATTCCAGTCACTTCTTTGAGTTTCAGCTTCCTTATCTGTAAACTGCAGGAGACCTAACTATAATGGGGCTGGGGGTAGAGGATAATCATTTGAGATTTCAAAGTAAACCTACAAGTCATACCTCCCATATGTCCTGAGTCTGGTTCCAGATTCCCCAGGCTCGACTCTGAGAGGCTCGTGGAAGCTCCCGAGCTGGGGAGTGTGGGGGATGGGGAGTCAGGGAGGAGAGGAGGATGACGGCCAGCTGGGCCTCCACTGTCCATGTTCCCAGTCAGGGTCTGACTGCGTCCTCCCGCCCGTACTCCCCACTCACCACCCAGGGCAGAGCCTCTCTGTCTGCTCTGAGTCACCGCACAAGCCCTATGCCCAACACAGGCCCCAACACGGGGGTGGCATTCAAGGACTAGACGCGGGGCGAACAGAGTAATGTGCGTTTCTTCTTTTCCCCTTTGCGCCAAAGACGACTCACAGAAAATGTTCCTTCTAAGGGCTGCGTTCTGGGAGAGAGGAAGGATGTCAGCGACAGCATCGGAGCTCAGGAAATGGATTGGGAAGTCTCTCTCTGCGTCTGGGCATCCGACTTGACAGCCGACGTGTACCAGTCTGACACGCTTGCATGGCTGGGAGAGGAGATGAAAAACCCAGCACCTAAGCTAAGAAGAGCTACAGATGGGTGGGAACAGGTTTCCAAGAGATCTGGGGCCAAAAACTTAGAAATGTGGGTCTTCTTGGACTGGGGGCTTCCAGGAAATAGAAGTGCATCTACTCCTGGTGGTAACACCCTGGGGCGGGGGGGGGGGGGGGGGGGGCAGGGGTGCCCTGACTGTCTTGCTCGGAACAGCCTTCCTTCTCTATGTGATGTTCATTCTCGGATCTGGGATCCAGATTTCAGGCAGCAGGAAAGAGTTACTGAAAAATGGGTGCGTTGTGTAGTATGTAAATTATATCTCAACAAAGCTGTCGAAAAAGACTAAGTTCATGAAGCCCAGGTAACACTGGGACTGTGGATTGGACTGTGGATGGGGAAAGTAAAGCCCTGCCAGGGCTCTGGGAGGGGAGGGGAAGGGAGGGGAGAAGGGAGGGGAAGAAAGGAAGGGGACGGGAAGGGAAGGGGAGAGAAGGCAAAGGGAGAGAAGGGGAGAAGGCAGAGGAAGAAAGGAAGGGGAGGGGAGGGAAGGGGGAAGGGAGGGGAAGGGAAGGGGAGGGGAGAGAAGGGAAAGGAAGGAAAGGGAAGGGAGGGGAAGGGAAGGGGGAGGGGAGAGGAGGAGAGGGAGGGGAAGGGAGGGGAGGGGAGAGGGGAGGGGAAGAAAGGAAGGGGAGGGGAGGGGAAGGGAGGGGAGGAGAAGGGAGGGGAGAGAAGGGAAAGGAAGGGAAGGGAGGGGAAGGGAAAGGGGAGGGGAGAGGAGGGGAGAGAGGGGAAGGGAGGGAAGGGGAGAAGGGAGGGGAAAAAAGGAAGGGGAGGGGAAGGGAAGGGGAGGGGAGAGAAGGGAAAGGGAGGGAAGGGAGGGGAAGGAGAGGGCAGAGGAAGGGAGGGGAGAGAAGGGGAAGGAAGGGGAGGGAAGGGAGGGGAAGAAGAGGGGAGAGGAAGGGAGGGGAGGGAAGGGGAAGGAAGGGGAGAGAAGGGAGGGGAGGGGAAGGAGAGGGGAGAGGAAGGGAGGGGAGGGGAGGGGCGGGGAGGACTGGACAGCCAGGATAAAGAGGTCTGGTATGTGGCAGCACAGGACAGCCTGGCCAGGGAGAGCAAAGACTACAGGTTCAAGTTCCGGCTCAGCCACTAATGAGTATTATGACCTTGAGCAATCCCTTCTAGAGTCTTGGATTCCTCATTAGTAAAATAAACGTGGCGGGATGTGATGAGTGCCAGCTTTCTATTATTCTCTGGCTTGGGGATTATTTTAAGGCAAGCTAATGAAGTTTGGATAAAATTAGAACCGTGTGAGTTTTACGGAACTCACCCTGCTCTCAGTGACAGATTAAGGCACAGAACGGAATTCCAAGATAATCTGTGAATTTCTTGATGAAGGACTCATGGCACATTGGCTCCTGCAGGCACAGGATTGGGGAGGACTGGTTAACCTGACCTGGAAACGTTTTCTCAAAAACGTCATTGAGTCATCCTCTCTCTTCTCCTGGTCTAACTCCTTCTCCCATTCTCCCTCAAACCTCTGAATAGTACCCCCCAAATTGAAAGAAATGCCTCGAAATTAAAAGAAGCACCCGACTGATACCCTCAGGCCCAATTTGCCCTGTAAAGAATGGATGGAACTCCGTATTTTAACTAGGAGGCTGAAACTCTTCAGGTAGATATTTGAGGAAGGCATTCTAGTAGAAACCTGCCATTTTACATTTGGATCAACCCATTTATAAATACAGTGAATTCTCCCTGAGTGGATCAAATGCACTGGGCTGGTATCCCCAAGAAGAGAATGATATAGGGCACCCTGATTAATAAAAGTTAGCTTTCTGATTCTAGCATAACTAAAAAGGAATTAGATTCCAACGTCTCAAGTCCTGAGCTCCACTTCCAATATGGCTTGTGTTAATTACAATTTCTGGGCAAAGTGGAAACCCGATTATTTGAAGGTGCCAGAGAAAGATGAAAAGCAGGCAGAAACCAATTGGGGGGGTTGACCCTTGAAGAAAGAAAAGCATGTCTGGAAAGGCTTATGTTTACACTGCATTTGTCCTGTCGGAACTCTCCAGCCCACATGGTACAATATGCTTCCAATTCAAGCAAGGAGCCAAAGTATCGTTGGCCTGAGTTGGAGGACAGACTTTGGGACTCCCAGAACAGCCAAAAATTGAAGGGGGGAGAGCCTGGAAATGAGGGAGCCGCAGAAGGTGGGACCCCCCAAAATCTGCCCTTAAAACTCCTTTCAAATCCTTGGCTGACCCTCAGGGTGCCTGGGTGGCTCAGTGGGTGAAGCATCCAACTCTTGATTTCGGCTCAGGTCATGATCTCAGGGTCCTGGGATTGAGTACCAAGTCAGGCTCCATGCTCAGCGAAGAGTCTGCTTGGGATTCTCTCTCTCCCTCTCCCTCTGCCCCTCCCCGCCCCCCACACTCTCTCTATCTCTCTCTAAAATAAATAGAATAAAATGTAAAAAAAAAAAAATCCTTGGCTGACCCCTACGGGCAGGCAAGCTTGCAAGAGGTTGGCAGGGCAACAAAAGCTCTAAAAGTTAGAGGAAGAAAAGTTGCACCTGCTGCCCATCTCAGGGTACATTGAATTTATACTGTAAGTCTCATCAAGTCAGAGAAACTTGGTAAACATCTCATACTTTTTGACATAACCCGAGGCTCAGATTAAGGGCAAAACCAGCAGAGACGCACCCAACAAAATGCAGAACCAAGCCTCCACAAGTTCATGATCCATCAGAAGGTAACCAGCTGCTGGAATAAGATACAACACTCTTCAGAAGGTGATAACAAAATTCAGAGTCTCTACAATGTATCACGCACAAGATCCAGGATGTAGTAAAAAAAATTACCATACATGCAAAGAATATTTGACCAACATTTAAGAGAAAGGTCCGTTAATGGAAGCCATTCCAGAAATGACTTGGATTTTGTTATAACAAAAAAAGAAGCTTGAAAATGCGTTAGAGAACCTTCAGAACAAACTGAATATAATGAGTGATATGATGGCAAGTTTCAGAAGAGATCCGGAAACTGTAAAAAACAAACAAACCACCAAAAACAAATAAGAAAACCCAAAAACTTATGGAGTGGCTCAGTGGTTGAGCATCTGACTCTTGGTTTCGGCGCCAGTGATGTTCTCAGGGTCGTGAGATTGAGCCCCACATCAGGCTCTGTGCTCAGCACGGAGTCTGCTTGAGATTCTCTCTCTCCCTCTGTCCCTCCCCCTGCTCACACTCACTCTCTCTAAATAAAGAAAAATCTTAAAAAAAAAAAAAAAAAAGGAAAGAAAACCCAAAACCTAAACGTAATCTAAGCCTGTGCCCAGAAACAGTGGAAATGGTGGGGTGGGGAAGAGTAAAAAAGCAGAGAAAATCTTAAAAACACATATGAGATCAAAGTTTTAAACTACAATTGAACCTCATAAAACAAAAGTGAGGACTATGATGCAGCCCAGGTACCGGCCCAGCCTTCCTGCTGTAAACAACTAGAAAAGTGGACAAAATATGACGCCGCAGTTTGAGACCTGGGGAAATACACAAGATGGGGCCCACGATCCCCCAGCTTTCTATTTTTAAGCATGTTCCGGATTGCAGCAGGGCGGGGAAGCCCAGCAGAGCTCAGTGGTTTCACCGAGCCCGGGAAGCAGAGAGCAGAGTCCAGGACTACTGAAGTGGCTGGGTGACTGCAGGGGAGGGTACCACAGTCCAGGGAGCAAGAGAGGTTTCTACATCTGCACAGAGGTGATCTGAAGACTTTGGTCAGATGCCAAGACGCACCTGGGCTGGGTGAGAAGCCACGAAGCCTGGCAGAGGGGCAGTTGTGTGGGTGCTGTGTGCTAGACAGGTATTCCAAAAGCCGTCCAGGACTGGGAAGTTTTCGAGCTCCAGCTAGGCCAGTCGAGAGTCCGTGGTGCACCACATGAGCTAAAAACATCACCGCCAAGGAAATGGTCCTAGAGTCCTGTCCTCTCTTAGACCTAGCTGAACGAAAATTTACAACAAGCTCCCAAAGGAACAAGCAAATTAAATGCCTGCAAGAATAAAACTCAACACTCCCTAAAGGAAGAGGGCAAAAGCCAAACTCTCAACAGCATAGTATCCAGAATGTCTAATATACAGATTAAAAATTACCAGACAGGAGAAGCATCAGGAAAGGGGTATTTTTTCCAACTAGGAAAGGTTGGTCCTTTCCAACATAGGTCCTTTTTCCTAGTTGGAAAAAATACCAGTTCATTGAAACTGGCCACGGAAATACCCACCAAGATCCTGAACTTTATTTTTTTTAAAGATTTTTTATTTACTTATTTGACAGAGAAAGACACAGCGAGAGAGGGAACACAAGCAGAGGGAGTGGGAGAGGGAGAAGCAGGCTTCCCACTGAGCAGGGAGCCCAATGCAGGGTTCGATTCCAGGACCCTGGGATCATGACCTGAGCCAAAGGCAGATGCTTAATGACTGAGCCACCCAGGTGCCCCGGAATAACATCTTTAAAGTGCTCAAAGTTGGGGCACCTGGGTGGCTCAGTCAGTGACTCTGACTCTGGCTCAGGTCATGATCTCAGGGTCATGGGATTAAGCCCTGTGTTGGGCTCTGCGTTCAGCATGGAGTCTGCTTGAGACTCTCTCTCCCTCTCCCTCTGTCCCTCCTCCCCCGTGAGCACACACAGGCAAACGCATGCTCTCTCTCTAAAATGAATAAACCTTTTAAAAAAATAAAGTGCTCAAACTTAAAAATAACACCAACCTAGAATCCTACAAACAGTAAATACCTTTTAAAAATGTTAAAAACAGAGCTACCCTATGACCCAGCAATTGCACTACTAAGACACAGATGTGGTGAAAAGAAGGGGCACCCACACGCCCATGTTCATAGCAGCAATGTCCACAATAGCCAAACTGTGGAAGGAGCCGAGATGCCCTTCAACAGACGAATGGTTAAAGAAGATGTGGTCCATATATACAATGGAATATTACTCAGCCATCAGAAAGAATGAATACTCACCATTTACATTGACATGGATGGAACTGGAGGGGATTATGCTAAGTGAAGTAAGTCAAGCAGAGAAAGACAATTATCATATGGTTTCACTCATGTGTGGATCATAAGAAATATCATGGAGGACATTAGGAGAAGGAGGGAAAAAATGAAGGAGAGGGAATCAGAGGGGGAGACGAACCATGAGAGACTATGGACTCCGGGAAACAAACTGAGGGTTTTAGAGGGGAGGGGGTGGGGGGGTGAGCCCAGTGATGGGTATTAAGGAGGGCACCTATTGCATGGAGCACTGGGTGTTATACGCAAACAATGAATCATGGATCACTACATCAAAAACTAATGATGTAATGTATGGTGACTAACATAACATAATAAACAAAATTATAAAATAAATAAATAAAAATGACCACCAAAAAGGTGGAACAATTGGACCAAGAAAATAAAGTAGTCCTGGATTATCACGCAAAGTATAAAATAAATATCCATAAGTCTATACTGATATAAATGGAGAAGAGGCAAATCTCCCATGCAGAAGATTCTGAAATAGTTCATGGAGATATTCAACTCACAAAATACCCAAAAGGGGGAGCATAAATTCCCTTCCTTTCTTTTTTTTTTTTTAAGATTTTACTTTTAAGTCATCTCCACACCCCATGTGGGGCTCAAACTCACGACCCCAAGATCGAGAGTCATGTGCTGAACCAATCGAGCCAGCCAGGAGCCCCATCAATTCCATTTATTAAATGTGGGCTGCACAGATTGACTTCCTTGCACAAAATACAGTGGGGAAGTGGAGAGAGATGGAGAAAAATAACTCGACAGTGGAGAAGTCACACAGACGTTACCTACAATGCCAGGTAATCAAGATTCACATCGACAGCAGGAGTCATAGGAATAGCATATACCCTTGATTTGCTGCATGAAAACGACACTTGACTTCTGTGGCCTTTCCCTTGGACACACACAACCCCAGTCTAGTCCTAAGAAAAACACCTGACAAATATCATTTGAGCGACATGATACAAAATACCTAACCTCACCTTCTCAAAACGGCCAGGGGCAGTGACCAGAGGCAGAAGTGGTCACAGCCTAAGGAGATCTGACAACTACATGGGATCCCCGAGCAGGAAAAGGACATTAGGTAAAAACTAAGGAAATCTGATACAACATGGACTTCAGTATTACAATGTATCTATCTGTTAATTGTAACAAATGTATCACTAATGCCGGCAATTCATGACTGGCTATATAGAAACTCCTGGCACCATCTCCACAACTATTCTCCAACTCTAAAGATACTCGAATTTTAAAAATTATTTTAGGAGAAAGATGATAATCTAGGTAATTTTTTTTTAGTTATGGCCAAAAAAAAAAATGACGTTTTCAGATCAATGCAAGCTGAGAGGAGTGATTACCAGTGGATCCACTCTACAAGAAACTGTAGAGAAATTTCTTTCTACTAAAGTAAAATGGTGCTAAGTAGAAATTTCCATCTCTAGGTAGAAAGAACCGTCCCCAGAAATGGTAAATAGATAAATGCAAAAAGATGATTTTTTCTTTCTTCTGTTATATTCTTTAATTGACTGAAGTAAAAATAAATGTAGAATAGACTTGAGAATATACATAAAAGTAAAATTCATGTCACCAAAGAGACAAAGGATGAAAGAAGCATAAAGGAGTTTATTATTGTAGAGATCTTACATTATACATGAAGGATATAATATTAACTCATGGTAGTGGTAGACATTGAGGAGTTAAGGAGACATACTGTAATCCTTAGAGCAGTCACACACAAAAATTTTTTTAAAGATGTGTAGCTGAAAAACCTACAGAAGAAACAGAACCCAAGCAAAGAACAAAACAACCACAGAACTTGATTGAACCTAAAAAAACTTAAAAACAGACAGGAAGGGGGGAACAAAAGACCAAAACCAGAGGGACCAGACAGAGAACAAATAACAAGATTATAGATTTAAACTCAAGAATGATAATTAAATATACATTAAATATATGTTGGTTAAATACTGCAATTAAGAGGCAGAAATTGTCAGACTAGCTAAAAAAACAAGACCTACCTTATGGTGCTTATCCTGGATGTCCTTTAAATATAAAATCATAGGTTGAAAAAGTTAAAGGATGGAGAAAGATCTATCATGCAAATATCAAATCTTTGATCAATATTATTGGTTGTCAACCTGGAACTTATTCTCATCCTCTTTCTCATTTGCCTGCCTTTCCCAAAGAAGCTGGGAAAGCTAATCATTCTCTTTCCTGGCCTCACTTGCAGCCAAGAGTGGCCATATTGTCTAGCACTGGGCTGCAAGATATGAAACTTCCTGGGACTGCATTAGCTTTCCTGATACACAGGATATGTGGAGATAAAAATCAGCCTTTATCTCCATTGTCCCTGCCTTGAATGAAAACGTGATGCTGGTGCTATGGCAGCCATCTTGTGACATGAGGAAAAGTCAAAGAAAATGACAGTATTCCACTGAGCTGTTTAGTAAATACCCCACACCTCTTATTTTGTGAGAAACAATTCGTTTCTGCAATATTAGTCAGGCATTTTATTTTGTTTAATGTAGACATGAACAAAAAGCGTCTTGAATCTGCATCTGTTTATGATCTTTGCTGTCTGATTTCCCACTCTGTATCATATTCAGATAATACATTTTCACAAAATCTTGGTTCTCAGAACAAAGTATCTCACACTAATAAATGTTTATTCCCACACGAGAACCACAAACAAGACTGGGGAGAAAGAACACGCCAACAGTCGGCACCTTGCAAATGCAGAAATGGCATGTGGGCAAGTGGAGAAAGTCTCTCTTCACTTTTCCTGCATCTTTCTGTTTCTGGAAAGGCAGGGCATGTCACCCAAGAGGACAGTGTAGGTGTGGGGCCACTTCTGCTAAAGTGCAAATAAATATGGGCTCTTCTTCATGGATGTACCTACGCCTGCCTGTTTTTCTCCTCCTCCCCCTCCCACTTCTCCTCTTCCTCCTCCTCCTCTTCCTGCCCCTCTGTTTCTTCTCCCACTTCTCTCCCACCACTCCCACCCTCACAAACACTGGGGAATTATAGACCAGAGACTTACCATTTCTACACTTCCCCGAAACAGCTTATTTGTCACTTACTTGTTAAACATCAAGGATACCTACAATTTACCTAAAGAGAGTCATGGTATAACTAATGTTTGGGACTGTTTTCCCCACTGTGTCCAGACAAGTAACTGAAAATACTAATTTAAGAAGAAGAATATTTCTGTTCTGGTCCTACATTAATTCTCTCCATTCTCTGGGTGTGCATTCCTGTATGAAAAATGCAATGAAATAAACGTTGGGGAGGACGTGGAGAAAAGGGGGCTCTCGTGCACTGTTGGCGGGAATGCAAAACAGTGCAGCCACTGCGGAAAACAGTATGGAGCTTCCTCAAGAAATTAAAAATTGAACTATCATGGCGTGCCTGGGTGGTGCAGTCGGTTAAGCACCCGACTCTTGGTTTTGGCTCAGGTCGTGATCTCAGGGTTGTGAGATCGAGCCCTGTGTCGGCTCTGCACTCAGCATGGAGTCAGCTTCAGATTCTCTCTCTCTCTCCCGCTCCCGTTCTCTCTCTCTAAAATGAATAAATAAACCTTTTAAATAGAACTATCATATGATCCAGCAATTTCACTTCTAGGTATTTATCTGAAGAAATGAAACCATTAAGACAAAAGGATCTATGCAACCCTATATTCACTGCCGCATCACTTACAAGAGCCAAGATAAAGAAGCCACCTAAGTGTTCATGGATAGATGAATGGACAAAGGCGATGTGGTATACACATACACTGGAAAATGAGCCATAAAAGTAAATGAGATCTTGCCATGTGAAGCCACATGGATGAACCTACAGGGTACTACACTAAGTGAAATAAATCAGAAATAAGACAAATATCATATGATTGCACTTAACACCTGGAATCTAAAAAACAAAACAAATGAACCAACCGAACAAAACAGAAACAGACTCACACCTATAGACGACAATCTGGTGGCTGCCAGGAGTGAGAGAGGCAGGGGGATGGGCAAAAGGGGGCAGTAGGATTAGAAAGTAGAAAATTCTGGTTATAAAAGAAACGCGACTGAGGGATCCATAGTTAATGGGGAATAGAGTTAATACATGTAACAACTTTGTATGGTGGCGGGAGCTGGATTTATCGTGGCGATCACTTTGTAGTGTATATAAATGTGGAATCACCCGTTGTACACTTGACACACAGTGTGTCAATATACTTCAAGAAAAAAAATTCATGAAAATTTTTTAGTATCGAGTATTGACTATGTTCTAGCACTAGGGATGTAAAAGAGGAAATAACTACTTCTTCTCCTTCTCTGATACTTCAGAACTTCCCCAAAGCTCTTCCTTTCTTGTCCTTTTAGGCAATCCGTTATCATGACTGCTTTAACAAAGTTGCACTGGATCCCATCTATTGACCTGTATTTCTCCCCTCCTTAGCTGACCTGATAAGGGAAAGAGCAGAACGTACTCAGAGTTCTGTCCCAATACCTATAGATGTAGCATATACAGTTAATAGAATACTTGAACGAATTGATGAATTCGTTTCAAATTGATGAGTACATTTCGAATAATCCTTATATCCTCAAGCACGGAGAAACAGAATAATTTGAATAAACGTAGAGCCATCATGCCATTCATTTTCCTTCACTTTGTAAAAGGGAATAAGTCACACATGACTTACTTAGTTGATTAGAGTGTTGATTTTTAAAAGGGAGGTGCCAATCCTTAATTCCTAACCTTTCAAGGAAAACAGTAGCAGGAAGAAGTGCTGGGCTCAACAAACCGAAAAACTCATAAAAACAGAGCTAACTTCAGAAACAGAAAACAACTTCGAAATAAATGACATTAGTTCCCTCAGAGACATCTGAGAGCACATCGTACAAATAAAATAAGCATACATTGGGGGCGCCCAGGTGGCTCAGTCGGTTAAGCGTCCGTCTCTTGATTTCAGCTCGGGCTGTGATCTCAGGGTCGTGAAATCAAGCCCCGTGTCAGGCTCCACACCAGGCATGGAGCCTGCTTGGGATTCTCTCTCTCCCTCTCCCTCTGCGCCCGCCCCCCCCCCCCAACGGCTCATGTGTACATGCTCACTCTATCTAAAAAAAATTAAGTAAAATAAAATAAAATAAATAATAAGCATACACTGTCATGAAAAAGAAGTAAATTTCTTGGAAAATTAAACCTAACAACAACCACAAAAACCTCACAAAGAGCCAACACCAGTCCCAGGAAAGTTAATGCAAGGCTGAAGCACAAATTAGTAAACACTAGAGACAAGAGGTACAAATTTAAATTGTGACAGAAAAGTGAAAGGCCATTGTAGATGCTTTGGGTAAAATCTGGTATCCATCTAATGAGAATTCCAGGAGCAGAGAAATAGTAAGCTGGAATGAAAAAAAAATCCAAAAATAAAGTATTCGGGTAATAAAGATACAATGAGTACCCTGGGAAGACATTCATTATTCATTCATTGAAGTAATTCAAACACTCACGTCTTTAACAGATGTTTATTGAGCACCTACTATGTGCAAAGCACTATGCTAGGTACTGTAAAGGCAATGAGGAACCAATATAGATATGTCCCTACCCTTAGGGAGCTTATCTTGTGGTGTAGTAGGAAAAACAGACATCGTTCCCCCCCCGCAAAAAAGGACAGATTAGATATACAATTGTCCTTCTGAGAGGATGAAGTACAAGTGAATGATACTGCAGCAGTGTTCGGAAGACACCCAGGCAGCATGCTCATTATGCTCACATCTGAAGGACACTGAGGTTTATGTAAGCTGGGAGTGGCAGGATAGAGTATTTGGAGAACAGCATTGCAAGAAGAGGGAACCGCCTGTGCAAAGGCCCTGTGGCATGGCACGTTAGGAAACTATAAGAAAGCCAGTGTGCCCAGAGCTCAGGAAATAAGGAGAGGCGTGAAATATGTGAATCCCAAGGCTATACATCAAATATTGCCAGTTTCCAAAAAGTCAAGTTAATTTACAAAGAGAACTGGGTATTCTGCTTCTCACCTGCAAAACTAGGTGTGAGAAAACAATGGAGCAATAACTTCAAAGTGCTGAAGTTCAAATAATTTGAGTCTAATTTGAATGTGTTAAGGAAGCAGTGTCAAATGTTCAGTATAATAGCAGCATCGTGCTTGTTTCCCAAAGAGTGTCTTTATCTTATTACCTTTCAGAAGGAAAACACTGAACTAAAATATTTACTATTTAGCGATGAAATTATATGATCTCTGGGACTTGCTTCAAAAGAATCCAGTGTGGGAGTGCAAGGCCGGAGTGGGGGGCAGGGCAGCAGGAACAGCTGGGAGATATGGACAAAGGGTTTCTCATACCTTTGTCTGTGCATCTGTGTATGTTTGAAATTTTCCATAATAAAAAACCAAATTTAATTAAAATCTAGAATAGTGAAATAAAGCCATTTTTCAGAAATACACACACTCATAGGCTTGCCACCCAAATACTCAACCTGTTTTTTAAAAGAAAGGGAGACTCCACCCTTTGCTCCACCCCCCACCACCAAAACAAAACAAAAAATACACCCAAAAAACAAGGAAGGCAGGCAGACAGGCCAGCAAAGAAACCAGTAAACAATAGAGGAAATCTAAATAATTACACTGTGGCTGTGAAACTTGTTCTATTATTTGTTTCAAGGACTTTTAAGATGTAAACACAAACAAATGAACAAATTATATACGTATACATATACACACACAGATATATTCAATAAACAAAATGATAGAGAAGGGCAGAAGACAAAGGACCGAACAAAGACAAACTATGCACTTATTATTAATAAGGAATCAGAGCTGGAAATATTCTATCAGATAACATAATATGGAGCAAAAAAAAAAAAAAGGCAGCAAAAGAGACAAAAAAAGATACTTTGTTTTGGTAAAAACTACAGACCAAAGAAATAACAGCAATCCTGATATTTTTTTAACAAAAGGAAATACAGTGGAGAAATACTGAAGGCAAAATTCAAAGAAATAAAAGTTTGAATAAACCATGATCATGGTGAAAATATAAGTAATTCACTAGGGTTTTATAACTATGAGACAAAGAAATACATAGGATATATACATTATGCACATAATGAAACTTATAAACGTGGATGGATAGCCAAACATAAAATGCATTTTTCCCAAGTATCCATAAAGTATTTAGAAATTCAGTCACTAAGCCACAAAGAAAATCTTGATAAACCTCGCAAAGTTGAAATCCTAAAAGAGGCTCATCCTCAAGTCAAAATTAAATATTAATAAGTTAACAATTTAACAATGGCCAAAACAATAGCTATCTGGAATATTTTAAAATACAAACATAAAATCTCTTCTAAATATTTATGTGTGTGGAAAAGGAAATTCAGAAAATTATATGTTCTTTAGGGAAAAAAAAACTTAAAACTGCAATATTTCAAAATCTATTAGATATGGCCAAACTCTTACTCAAGGAAAAACTTATATCCTTAAATGTATTTATAAGAAAACCTTAAGAATGAGTAAAATTAAGCCTTTCTAAAGAAGAAAGAAGGATGAAATTAATACAAACGCTGGGAGAAATTAGTCAAACACAAAAAGGCAGACCCGATTAACCAAAACCTAATTTATTGAAAAACCCAAGAAACAAAATGTTGCAAAATCTGGTCTCACTTGGAGAGTAAGCCCACAGAAACCCAAACAACATTAGGGATGCCAAAGCAAAGGTAATAAGAGCTACTGGGAAAACTTTACAATTAATTTTTACACATACTCTGTTCAACTTTATACCAATACTTTTTTAAAAATTGGATGAAAATAGACACAATTAGCTCAGGATATGACAAAAACAAATCCACCAGTAAAATAGAAGACAATGAACAGAGACACTTGCCTCCAAAATCACCATGCCCAGATTATTTTATGACCCAGTTGGATCAAACTTTTAAATGATACATAACTTCTTTGTTATTTAAGCCACATCAGAACAGAGAAAAAGACCAAAAATTTTTTCAGTCATTCTTTGAGTCTAAATGTAATAAGGACAAGAGAAGTGTCAAATTCTGCTTGGCTTCTCATACCAAAACCAAGCAAAGATACTAGGAAAAATGAAAGTTCCAAACCAATCTCATTTGTAAATTTCAATGCAAAAAAAAAAAAAATCTAAATAAGACATTAGCAAACTAAACCTAGCGTAATAATACAATAAAGCATCAAGGCCAAGATGAATTTATTCCAGAAATACAGGGAAGCTCAACAGTGGAAAATCAAACTAAGTTATATCATTTATGACGTTATAAAAAAGAAAAACCATATGACTGTCATCCTAAGTGCAGAAAAAGTCATTTTTTTTCAGTCATTTCTCAGTACCCTGAAAACAAAAGGTTTAACTTAATGACAAATCCCAAAAGGCATTTCTGTAAGGAGTGCCTGTTACCACTATAATTATTTATCTTTTTAAAAAGAAGTTATCATCAATGTACCAAAGGAAAAAAGTAAGAGAAACAAATATTGAAATGAAACAGAGTAACTATCATTATTTGTAAATGACATGATCACTTAGAAAATCTAAGGCAATGAACTGAACCGCTATTAAAACTTAGTGAGAAAATCCAATACAGTGAGCAGACAGAAGAAAAGCATAGCAAAATAGCTTTCCTACATCCTGGCAAAAGCCAGTGAGAAATAAACCCATTTACTTAATAACCAAAATGGTGACATGCCTTGTAATAAAACACAAGGTAAGTATCAGAACTCCAGGATAAAAACTATGAAAACTTTGCCAAAGAAAGTCAAAGAAGGAAGCGTCTGGAAAACCAGAATGACATACCATATTACTGGACAGGAAAACTAAAAACACCTAAAATGTCAGTTCTCCCCAAAATTAAGACATGAAATCCACGTTTTTTTTTTTAATCTCATTCTTTAAAAATAGAACGTGACAAGCTAATTACAGAAGTTATCAAAGGCAAGTGAATGCACACGAACCACCACTAACATCCTGTAACAGAACACAATGATGGGAAATTTATACCTCCATGGTAGCAAAATGTAGTATAGAGCCCCAATTTAAAAAGCAGCATGGAATGACATAAAGATAACACAGAAAAAAATACACACAAAGAAGTTTCCTACCTTATTTATATACCAAAGTCATTTCCAGATTCCTTTTAAAATCTATTGATTTGGGGGTGCCCTGGTGGCTCAGTCAGTTGAGTGCGTGCCTTTGGCTCAGGTCATGATCTCAGGGTCCTGGGATCCTGCTTCTCCCTCTCCCTTTGCCCCTCCCCACCCACCTTGTGCTCTCTCGTGCACCCCCCCTCAAATAAATAAATAAAAGCTTTTAAAAAAATTAAAATCTATGATTTTTTCCCAGTCTAAATATGGAAAGAATATGAAAGCGTGTCTTATAAATTTGCAAAAGGGAATATCTCCCTAAATGCAACAAGGAAGCTCAGAGGCAATAAAAGAAAAAGGATGGACAAATCAGACCTCATGAAAATTTAAACCTTTGATACTTTGCATCATGCAATAGGTTACAACCAACTGTGAAAAAAATATTTGCAATACATATAGTAACCCAAGGGTATCTACTACCCAGAAGGTAGCTAAACATCAATGAGGGGAAAACAACGAGTCATTTCCATCCACGGGGCTGCCTGTTATCGTAGAGCAGTTTGGACAGTGCCCCCTGGAGTTGTGCAATGTGATGATTCTGGTCCAGAACATTACTGTCACCAAGTAATCCATACCCACAAAAGGGATTTTTTATATTTTTATTTCAATAGGATTACATCCATTCTCCACCTAAAGCAGCAGTTGAGTGCTCACTCAGAATAAAATCCAGTCCCCTTCCAGGGCCTGGCCTGGTCCTTCTCTCTCTCCTCCTTCATCTCTATGCCCTGGCCTCGAGAATCTTCTCCCTGACTCTCCCAAATTCTCGGGATTTTGCACACACTATTTCTGCTACTTGGAAAGCTTATGAATGCCACCTCTAATCTCTGGTCTCCAACTCATGCTGTCTGCCTGGCTGGCTCCTTCACACATTTAGGTCTCAGCTAAGATCCTGCCTCCCCAGAGAGGCCTTCCCCAAATGTCATAGCAAAAAGGATGTACTCCTCGTTTTCCAGCTTAGCTGCGCGGTTGTTAATTTCATAGTTTATTTTCAACTTGTGATAATTTTATCTGTCTTGTTCCGTAGAACATAAACTTGACCAGTGCAGAGAACAGAATTGGTCCTGTTCACTGCCGTATCCCCAGCAGCCAGAGGGATGGATAGTATGTAGAAGATGCTCAATTAAAATGTCGCTGAATGTTTAAAAAAAAAAAAAAAGTGAATCACATGAATAAGCAATCATAGAAGACATAAAGCGGCATTAAGCACATGAAATGCTAACTAGATAGAAGTGAAATACAATTTTTAATCTATCAAATTGGAAAAAAAATGAATCTTTTTTTTTTTTTTTAGATTTTATTTACTTATTTGACAGAGAGGTAGAGAGCGCACAAGCAGGGGGAGCGGCCGGCAGAAGCAGGCTCCCCACTGAGCAGGGAGCCCGACGCGGGGCTCCATCCCAGGACCCTGGGATCATGACCTGAGCTGAAGGCAGACGCTCAACCGACTGAGCCACCCAGGCGCCCCAAGAATGAATCTTAATATTCAGGGTTATCGAAGTTATAGGGAGAAGTGCATTATCACACACTGAGTGAGCGTAATGATTTTGGAGGCATTTTGGCTTCTCCCAGTGGTATGCTAGAATCAGCCTGAACTGGCTTATCCCAGCTCACAAGAAACCATAGTTAAATATTCAGGGGTTTTCTGAGAACCATCCCTATCTTGAAGTTGGCCATTCTGGGAGTACAGTTATCCCCCAATTATCCACGGTTTCAGTTGCTCGCAGTCAACCGCGGTCAGGAAGCAGATCACCTTGTTTCCAACGTACGGTCGGGAGGTCATAGGAGCCTAACGCCACAACACAATCCACCTCCCTCCCACTCGTCATGTAGGCATCTTACCATCTCACATCCTCACAAGAAGAGTGCGTACACTACAACAAGATACTAAGAGAGAGAGGCCACATTCACATAGCTTCAGAGTCCATGTTACAAGTGTTCGATTTTATTATGACTCACTGCTGCTAATCTCTTACTGTGCTGAACTGATCCAATTAAACTTTATCATAGGTATGCATGTATCGGAAAAAATATGGCATATATAGAGGTCGGTACTTTCCCATTTCAGGCATCCACTGGGGGTCTGGGGACATATTCCCCTTGGATGAGGGGGGTGGAAATCAGCAAATGCTATAAATCAGAGGGTTGTTCCTGTTTGTTTGTTTGACAGCCATCATAGAAGCATACTCATGCCTTTATGTATAAAAAGGAAAAAACGGGCATAATTTTGGTCTAGTATTATGGCATGAGTGCATGAGGAAAAAGGACATTTAAAAAATAGACAGTCTAGTCCTCCTAAGATGCCCATGAGTAGGGGAATGATTAAAATGCATTCCATAATATAATACAGCCATTTTAAAAGACCGAGACAGATAGATCTACAGATACTGCCATGGCTTATTGTTGAATAAATAAAGGATCTGGGGGACATGCATATTATCTCTTTTTAACAAATCATATATGCTTGCAGTATATCATTTTATATGTGCTTGAGCGAGGTCTATTTGGATGCGTGCCAAACTGTTGGAAGTATCTATTCCTCAGGACTGACAGAGGAGTGGGGGCAGGTTTTGCTTCTTAATTTATCCACTTATAAGCTGTATGCATTTCCAGGACAGCAGCAGATGCTATTTTCAGAGGAAAAAAAAAAAAAAAAAAGATCTCAAAAAGTTTTGGATTCAAGAGGGAATCAAATTGTAATTACAGACTATTTAAAAATCGTGACAATGAAAATAATGCATAGCAAAAATTATGGAATATGGCAAAAGCTGTAATAAGAAGGAAACTCATAGCTTCATATAATTTCATTATTAAACAAAAAAGGCATGATATACATTAAGCTCTTGAATCGGAAGACCAGGATTTCTCAAGGAAATCAAGAGGGGCACATTAATAGATAAAGGTGGCAATTATGAATTTAGAAAATATGAAAAGTATAAGACACCTAGTTCTATGAAAAAAAATGCCATTAAAACTGGCACGCTTCATCAGGGAGGCTACTGACTATGAAGGAATTTTCTAAATCTGTCCCCTAAACATGAAGTTTTGAAACTTCAAGGAATGTGTCAGAGTTCTGCTTTTTAAAGTATCTTTAAAATAAAAAAAAAAAAAAAAACAGGTAAGCATCCCAATTCATTTGACTAGTACTGTTTCACAGTGGATTTGTAACATAATATTACAATGCATCTTATTAGTATAGCCACAACTCTAAAACCTGACATTGCTACATTCTAACGAGACACCCTCACACTGGGAATGCCTGGGTGGCTCAGTGGGTTGAGTCTGCCTTCGGCTCAGGTCATGATGCCAGGGTCCTGGGATCGAGTCCTGCATCGGGCTCCCTGCTCAGCAGGGAGCCTGATTCTCTCTCCGCCTTCTGCTCCTCCTGCTTGGGCTCTCTCTCTGACAAATAAATAAATAAAATCTTAAAAAAAAAAAAAAGAAACCCTCAGACCAAACCCCAGGCCCATAAATGCAAAGATCCCAAAGAAAATACTTTTTAGATTCCTCTCCGCATAGCAGCCAGAAGTGATCCTAATAAAGCATTAATTAGATCATGTCTTTGCCTCACTCTTGACCCTCCCAGAGCTTCCCAGGTCACTTAGGATGAACTCCAGAGCTTTCCTCTGGCCTGCAAGGTCCTTCATGAAGGGCTCTCGTGCCTCTTGGGACATTTTCTTCCCCTCACCCCAGGCTCTTCCTGCTCCAACCATTCAGGGGCCCCTGATATCCCTCAAACCCGACTGTGATGCAGTCTTACGGTTTTGCATTCCCTGCCTCTGTTCTTGACCATCCTAAGTGGCAATTTTGGCCATCCTACATCCCCCCTATCTGCACTATTTTCCTGCATAGGGTTTGCCATTATGTGAAGTTGTATTATGCACCTGATTAATCTATGTATTGTTCATTGTCTTGAACCAACGGCAGTGCCGTGATGAGGCTGCAGACCGGTAAGTCCCGGCCCTAAAACGGTGCCCGGCACACAGAGTCGTTTTGTGAAATTCCATTATGAACGTGAATATTTATTTCTCTTCAAGTCAAGGACACTTCAGGACAGCACAGACATCTTGCACACAGCCAGCCATGGGACTGTTGACTATTAACTGTCAACCGCAGTCCATGTGAGAAACACAGCCCAACACACAGGTGGTCAGAGGGAAACTGCATTTCCCTTTTCCCAGCCTCCCGTGCTGTTAGGTGTGCTCAGGGCACCTGTAGGGTGGGTGAGGAGGGTGACGAGAGGATTCTATGCTACTTCGGGTCTGACGCCAGAAAGATCGTGGATCTCCCTCCTCCTGCTCCCCTCCCCATAAGGTGGAGAATTCTGGAGCCCAGCTTTGGCCATGCAGAGGAGGACGATGCCTTGCCAGGTCTGAGTGAACGAGCAAATGAATGAATCCCTCTTCCTGCCATTTCCATTCTGCATTTGGAAATGGGGACGGGAACTCCAAAACCAAGATCGACCACGGGCATCTCTCTGCAGGGGAAGAATTTTAGAACAGAAAGAAGCAGGGCTGGTAAAGCAAATTAAGGAAGTCATCCCGCAAATCCAGGGCACAGCAGATGCTCGCAGATGCTCGGGGAGCATCTATCCCCCTGATTTAATGAAGAACTGAAGTTATCGACAAACCACTCTGCAAATTATTGATGATGCTCTAGAGCATGGTCACTTCCCAGAGTCCAACAGTCACTCACAAGGGAGACAAAACCCAACATCAGAAGTTAACACATCAAGGTGGCAAAGAGTGAGGGTCAAACAAAAACAGTAACAACAACAACAAAAAAAACAAGAGACGCTAGGGAATGAATCCACCCAGGCATGCAGGTGTCTTCTTGCCTCCAAAGAAGAAACTAAATGGACAGACCCATGAATAACATGGGTTCCAGGCGGAAGAGACACAAGACCAGGGTGAGAAACAATCCAATGAATCAATTCAAGTTACTGCAGAAACTGATTTGCAATTGGAACCGACCAGCATCTTATTCTGCCTAACAAACGCTTGCTTCAAGAATGCTCACGTGGATGCTTTGTGCTTCACTGGCAGGGACCAATCTTTGGAAGCTTTAGTATCATGTCAAGGAATGGAAGTGACAGCCTTCATGTTTCCTGAGCTCATTTGTCACTGGGCCTTCCGGTCCCCACTCCAGCTGTTACCCCCATCCCCCACCCCCCGTGGCCACTTACCAAACAGAACTCGAGGGATGGCTGCAGCCTGAGCCCGGGGCAAAGATCAGCTGTAAGATCACAGAGTTTCTTTATGAAAGAACAAATCACGCTGGACAAACTTGATTGCTTTTGGGATCAGCTTGTGAAATGAGGGGGCTTAGCAACCACAGGCAAGCATAGTATCTGGGGGGAGGGGGGTTAGTGAGTTATTTAATGAAATGCTCTGGAAATTAGACTTGGGAAGCCTGAGATGGTTGGCCTTAGGGACAAGGAGGATGAGAGGGTGCCCAAGGTGGCCTTGGGTGTGGAGAGGAGAAAATCCTGCTCCCGCCATTTTCTGGAAGAGTCATTTGGCTGCACTGGGGTGTGCTTGTAGGGGGTGGGGAGCGAGGGCGGGGCCCAGGCACAGGCAGACGTGTGTTCCCAGGCAGCAGGGATCACAGTGATGGAACTCGGGCAGACCAGTCCCTCTAGCTGTGTCTTCCTCATCTGGCATCTCTGCCCCGTCATCCTCCTGAACAGGAATTGTGAAAAAGCCAGACCCCTGGGTGAAATTCAGGGCTGATGACTCCTCCCTCTGGTTTCTCAACTGTAAAACTAGAGCTTGGACGAGGCTTTCTGGGGGGGCCCCAACCCACTTCCATGATAAAACTCTAATAACCTGCATACCTAGCTCCATTGTGCTTGCGTCCTTGCCCCACCCCAAGATGGACTTTCAAGATGGCTCCATCTGCTGGATGATTCGAAGGCACCAGAAAACAAAACTGTCCTTTTTCAAGGACGCTCCTTTCATTTGCTGGTTGACATGAAAAAATTGTATATTTTCCTTAAATTATTCTCATCTGCAAATTGAGGGCGTGGACCAGCATTCCTAAGGGTCATCTAACCCCATCTCAGAAACAGTTCTGGCCGCTCCATATCCCCAAGCCCCCAATATTTTTCCACCGCGTGTGTAGCACGAGGCGAAGTTATATTAAGAATTGGAGTATTTATTCACCTCCTCAAGTCAAAGTAAACTCCATGACTTCATGAAGGTAGAGAAACAAAAGGAAAGGAGTCCAGGTCCCCAAACCTTCATATGGCTCAGAAACTTAGCAACGTGAGCAACAATTAACTTGTTGGAGCCGCTGCATTTTATGGACTCTTCCTTAAAGCAGCTTAGATTCTAACTGATACAGAAAATAAACTGCTAAGTGTATGGCACTGTCCTAATGGTTATTTTGCAAACAGAGAGAGAGGGAGTTAAAAAATTATCCAGAAATGGGGGTCGGGATGCAGAGGGTTGGAAAAGCCATCTGCTTCTACAACCCTGAACATCAGGAGAGGGACCGATCAATTCAAAGTCGCTTTCAAAGAGCTATTAAAGTCTTCTCAGTCAAGCTAAAGCATCCTTCTGGCAAAGATCGACTTATGAATGCAGCCTCCCCTTCCCACCAAGCTCCACCATCTCAGATGCCCTTAAGACAGCCACCACTGAGTGGAAAGACATAACATAGGTCCAAAGAAGCAAAGACATAAAGCAGACCTAAGAACTAGAGCTAGGAAAGATAACTTGAATGTGGTTTCTGGAACATGGGACTGACTGCAAGGAGGTAGACCAGAGGTCTACTAAATCTTCTGTGGAAATTGCATTGCCAAAAAACACTGGACCTGTGTTGGAAAAGCCTGACTGTTTTATGCATAGAACAACCACCAAGGCCCTGACCGTGGACAAGAAAGCAAGCAGCAAAGCTCTCTGTCCTCCAGGGGGCACATTGCCCAATTCACTCTCAGGAGCAGACACAGAGGAGAATGGATAAGAAGACCCACCCAGGGCAGGGACATCTGGGGGTAAATACAGTCATCCCAGCGCATGTGGCTGTGAATAAGGGAGTTCTTCCCTGAGAGCAGAACCAGGGTCTCCATTGGAAACCTGCCCTACTCCCAAGGCAGAGGGTCTTCATGATTCCCACCCAGCAGAATCCCATCACTGCTATGGACTAGTTCTGGTCTCCCCTTCTTCCCTTTTCTGAGTGGAACCTGTTCTTGTGGGTTTTTTTTTCTGTTTTGTTTCATTTAGGTCTGTTCTTCCTTTTCCTGTGCGTTGCCAGTTGATCTTGGACATTTATTTAAACTCAACTGCATCTTGGTTCCCTCACCTGTTGAATGCAAACATGAATTCAAGGGGGTCCAGGGGCACCAGCGGTTAGCTCACGGCACGTATATGAACATGAATTCACAGTTAATGGGGCTGGTCGGAGGTCCATAAATTAGTGAATGTTCCTGAATGTTGACAATGTACTAAGTGCTTTATAAAGAGTTGCTTACGCCATGCAAACAATATACCCCTAATGAGGCTGGTCTTAGGAGCCCTGTTTTTCATATGACGAAACCACGAAAGCTATTACTAACTTGCCCAGGGGTAGTACACTGGCAAGTGCTTTGTGTGACCAGATAGGAGATGTGACATACATGGAAAAACTTCGAAGGCCCCACCTCTGCAGGCTGAGGTGACATCCAGGCCTGGGCCTCTCTGGAGCAGGTAGAAGCTGAAGAACACGGCTGTCCACACACGCATGGTCTGAGAACTTGACCATCACTGCACCTGTTCCTGGTTCCCTTTGATCTTCAACCGACTGGTCAGCCGGCAGCCAGGTAGGGAGGAGGGGGTATCTTGCTAGCGGCCAAGGGCCAGGAGACCAGCGTGGCCCCAGCCGGAAGCAGCTGTCAAGGGTCCAGGGCTGGGCTCCCCGGCGTTCAGCCCTGAAGTGAGCCCGGAAGGTTCCCTGAGTTGTTCTGAGCTCTTCTCACCCCTCCTCCCCGCCTCGCTGACACTCTGTCCTGTGCCTCGTCAAGGAAGCACAGTCCTAAAGGGCAGAACTGACTGTGGGCTGTGTCTCGGCTCCCAGCTTGAGTCATCTCCTCTGACACCCCCGCCCTGCCCCGCCCCTGTGCGCGAGCACCCCCTCCTCACTTCCTCTCCGATCAGCTCAAAATGCCACCCCAGCACACGCACACCCCTTGCTTCTCGCTGCTGGCTCCCCTGGAGCCTCCCGGGAATAGGGCCCCCCTGCCCCACCCCTGCCCCGCCCCTGCCTGCCTCACACAGACCCCAAGCTAGAGGCTCAAACAGGGGCCCCGGCACCCTTCTCTGGATAGCAGGGGGCAAGGGCAACATCTTGCAGGGCAGGCTGGGAAAAATCAGCATGAGGCCAAAACCCAGAGCAAAGTGGTCTGTCACCAGCTGGGAGTTTTGCTGCCCTGTCTGGACCCCATCGCTCCCCAGGAAAAATGCAAACCACCCGAGGGGCTCCCAGGGAAGTGCTCCCATGCTCAAGGGGGCTTTCCATTCTCCATCCTCCTTTCTAGAAATAAGAAGGTCCGGGGAATGCATTCACTGGGTCACTTAGTGCAAGCGCTTCCCAGGCCCCGCGGAAGGCCGGTCCATCAGGCAGCTTCCTGACATTCTGGGCGTCCTGCCCTCCACTCCCTGCATCCACTTCACTCTCCCTGACCCCTGACTGATCGGAACAGACAGAGGAAGAGAATCTGTCATCTTCAACCCTTCTCCCTGTCCCCACTTGTATCCCGGAGCCCCGGGGGCCGGCTCAGCATGCTCCTCTGAGGAGCCAGCCCCACCGGGGAGCTTTATGTCCCCCCTTCGGCTCCGCAGGTGTCTGAGGCAAGAGGAGAGGGGACTCAGGGAGGCACGTAAGGTCAACATGGATTGGGTCCCCTTTGTCCTCCACGTCCTGGAGATGATTTCCCCCAGGCTCAGCCTCCGGTAAGGCCCTTTCCTGCGAGGGTCTCCAACAGATGGAGTTTTCTGACTGCCTTCCAGTGGGGTAAACAGAGACAACATCACACACGCTCACGATCACACAGACACACCACACCACTGTACCCGGGTGAGGCCTTGCTCGGCCCCGTGGAGAGTCATCACACTCCTCCTTCCCCGGAGGCCCCCGGACCCATGAAGACTTCCCCTGCTGCAGGACATCTTGCCCGGAAATGACAGAGCCCCCAGCCTCGAACTGAACTCCAGCAGAGCGTGTGGAAAGTTCCCAGCTGTCATCAAGAAGTTCTAATGTCAAACCTCCCCCTCCAGGCCACCTGGATTAATCTTGGCTTCTGTTTCCTCCCCTCCCCCGTACTGCTGCTATAGCAACCTCCAGCCCCTGGGTATGGCTGCTGGGCTCCAGAGCTCAGACCCTTGGGGGCCGCCTCCTGGGCCCTATCCATAAAATGGCTGGGTTAGGGACCACATGTATATATGCTCTAGGACTTGAGCGTTATCATTCCTGCTGGATGCAAAAGAGGGCTTGGACCAGCCCAGAGGTGCGAGAGGCACCAATCCACTCAGGCGAGCTCCTCGGGCACCTTCTTCCCTCCTGGCTGCCTCCCCATCCCCCCTCCACCCACCACCTTTCAAAAGCATGCGTTCATCTGTTTGGGGCACTGTCGCGTACAAAGGGAGACAGGTGCCCAGCGTACCCATGTGCAAAAGGGAGCTGAGTGAGGAGGACCTGCCTGTCCTCGGCCCTGGATTCTGGCCATGCATCTGCCACTCACTAGCTGGTGGCCCTTGGGCAAATTCCTCATCTGTAAAATTAGGGGTTTACACTGGATGAACTCAGGACGTGACTCCTAGCATAACATTCTATCATCTATTTCACTCCCCGCAACTTCTTAAATTCAGCTGGCAGGACAGTGAGCCTGGCAAATACTGTCAGAAGGCTCCAACCACAGGCCTGAGGCTCAGCTCTAGGACCCTAAGGCCAAGTGCCTGCAGAGGGACGGGCGCCCCTACAGCTCGGAGCTTTCCCTTAGGGGATGCCTCTCCTCCCAAGTGCCAAACCTGCACTCCCATTCCTTCTACGGGCATGACCTCGACTTGGGGACCTGACTTCCAGCACCTAGATTGCTGGGACCACACCCCTCAGTGAGATGTCATTTCCAAGGAGGCCCCCCCAGACCCACAGTGAAACTAGCAAACGTGGACGTTACTAGAAGCTGCCCCCTTGCTGTTGGAGGCAGGGAGGGACCAGCAGGGAGATGGCAACCGAGGAGGCTCATAAGAGGAGAAAGGATAATTCATGCACGGTGTGACCTGAGGGTGGAAAGCCGCAAACCGCAGGCCCCTGGCCAGCACCCCTGCAAAGCAGTGGATTAGGGGAGATATTGACCCAAACTGCAGCGATCATGCGGACTAGCGCAGTAGGTCGTGGCAAAGCCTGGAGGCCCCCGGGAAGAAGTGGGAAGCTGGGAAGACAAATCAAGGTCAGTGTACCGTTCCCTCTTATTGAGATGGAATTTTCCACCCACCTGGGCGATCTGATGCTTGGGGAATGTGTGGTTAATGGTCCCAGAGGTTCCTGTGCACCCCAGCGATAAACAGCTGGGCTTCCATCTGAGAGTCCGGGGTTCCCAACCCAACCCCCCAGCACGTTATAGGCCGCGGGGGAAGAGGACCAGTGAGGAGCCCAGCTGCACCCGGGGCAGGATCCCACCGACATGGGGCTCTCAGGAGGAGAACCCAGAGCACGCGGGGGAGCCTCTGACACCCAGAAACAGGAAGGCCCACGATGAGGCTGAGGATGCCACGCCAGGAGGCTCTGCTGGGGACTTCCTTTGGCTTCGGGCCTTGCAAATACCCTTTAAAAGTGTTTCCCCTGCCTGATATTGAAGGCTGTTTGTTTTCTCTCCCGGGTGAACATGTTGTGAATTTTCTCTCTCCTCCTCATGCAGGGCTCAGCAATGACAGCATGTTCTCGAAGCCGGGGCAGATGGGGCAGGAGGGCGGAGCTGTGCTCTCCTTGTGGGCCCCACCTCCCTCCCCCACTGCCCAAACTCTGAAATTCTCCACTAACATTTCAGGAAGAGCTGTGATTCCTGGCCAGCATGCCAAGGAATCAGAATAAGACGACTGCTTATTCCCACAACCGTCTTCTCTTCGCTTAATGTTTACGCCCACAGTTGGTGGCTTAAAACGAATGGCCTTGAACTTGCAAAAAAAGATATTCTCTCCCCAAAGGGGCACGCGGGCTGCCGCAGGCAATCCTCTAACTCTCGCCAGGATCACAGACGTCCTGGACGTCAAAGACCCAAACTGAGAATGGCCCTGAGGCTTTGTCGCGTGGAGCAATCCAGATGAATCGATGGTGCTGCCTGGAACACAGTGTTGAGAAGGATCCTGAAGATGCATTCGGATTCGGAGGGAGAGTCGATGCGGATGTTCCAGGTGCACAAGAGCAAAAGCAGTGGGTCACATGCCACGTGGCCCTTCCTGACTCCGCAGCAGCTTGGGCTTGCGCGCTAGACAGAATGATGCCCCCCTCAAAGATGTCCACATCCTAATCCCGAAACGTGTGAATAGGTCACTCTACAGGGCAAAAGCAACTTTGCAGATGGGATTAAGCAAAGGATCTTGAGATGGCAAGATCACCTGGAGTGTGGCAGTGGGACCACGGTGATCCGGGGGTCCTCATCAGAGGGAGGCGGGAGGGTCAGAGTCAGAGAGCAAAGGGGACGGGACGGCAGAAGCAGAGGTTGGAGTGATGCCCTTTGAAGATGGGAGGCAGGGGCCATGAGCCAAGGAATGGAGACAGCTTCTAGCAGGTGCAAAAGGCAAAGAAGTGGATTCTCCCCCAGAGCCTTCAGAAGGAACCGGCTCTGCCAATGTCTTGGCTTTAACCAAGTGGGACTTATTTTGGACTCCTGGCCTTTAGAACTGTAAGAGGATCCATGTGTGTTGTTTTTAGCTACTGAGTCTGTAGTCATTCGTCCCAACAGCAAGAGGAAGCTAATACAGCCTGCGTCTCAGCTCACTCTTTGGAAACACAGTGGCCACCTCAGACGGAGCTGTCCGGACAATTAAATGTAATGTAATATATGTAAAGCACTTAGCAGAGCATCTGGCGCTCAGCAATTCTCAATAAACATTAGCTATGATTATTCTGGCCCAACTGCTTTATTTTATCGAGGAGAACATCAAAGTCCAGACAAGGGAATATGAGCACTAGAGGTCACAATGACACAAGGAAATGTGCCCGTTCCTGGCTCATTACTGCCAAGGAGCTCTCCTATTTACAAAAGGGAACGTGGGAGCTAGAAAAGATTCCCCTCTTCTAGGTCACAGGAGGACACGGGGTCCCAAAGCAAAGTGCATTCGGTAGCTGACTGTTTTTCTGCTGTCCGTGGACAAACCTACCATCAATAACAACCTGCCCTCAGAGAGCTGCCTTAAACAGGAGGAGAAGCTGGGCTCCCCCCTCTCTCTCCCTCCACATCAGCAACGAGCTCCATCTCCTTGACCTGGCTGCCAACAGTGAACTTGGCACATGGTTTCCCCACCGACAATTTGTCAGTGTTCTTGGTTCTCATGGAGCCTTCTCTCAACCTTCCACCCACCCCCGGGGCTCCTATCTCAGAGCCAGAATCTATCCCCACGCGAACACCCCACTGCACCACCTTTGGGGAGGCCCAGCAGCTCTTGTTCCTCCCTGCCACACTCCTTAGCCTCACCAGGATGGACCCCAGGCCTTCCCGCCGGCCACCACCCGCCTGTCATCACCCCGTGCCCACTGGCCCAGGCTGGATTTCAGAGTCTGTCATTATAACATCTGCATCTCAAACACTCTCGGGGCTCTTGCTGGGTCCTCCCTGCCACACCTACCTGGAACAGTCTAAGTTGGTTCAATCCATCGCTCTCCTTCTCCCTACCCGTACTCCCCAGATGAACCTCTCCAGAGACAACGGTGCAATTGGGCTTCTAGGTTCCGCTACCGTCAACTCACGGTCCCACATCTCAGCTGGGCACTCGATGGTGTTGCCAAGCAACACCTCTCAAGGTGCGGAGACCATCCCACACCTCTGGCTCCAGGCTGGAGGCCGTATGCACTGGGGTTAGGCTGGTGGGTGCTGGGATGAGGCCACCTGAGGTCAAGTCCCCACGATCCCACACAACTGCTGTGGGGTCTTCGTGGAGCAGCTAAAGCTCTCTGGGCTTCAGCATCTCATGGGTTCTCCAAATCTTATGTCCATGGATACGTGAATCGGGATTTTAGAGCAGAGGCTGATAAGGACTCAGCCCTGCATCATACACATGATTATTCTTCTCTCTCTAAAACTCTCTGACATTCCCTCCTGTCAGCAGAGGACCTCACCTCGAAAGACGGGAACTTTCTCACCCTCCAGCGGTCAGATGCACAAGCCCTCCGGCACCCACACCCCCTTTTCTCTTTCTTCCTGCTGCCGCAAAGGAACTGTGCCCTCTTCCTGAAGGCCAATCCCTCCGCTTTACAGAGGGGTTCCATTCCCATTTCACGGGGACAGGAAATGCTGGACTCTCTGGACGGTGCTGGGGACAGACTCCCGACAGCTGCCCCTTCCTTCTTTGATGGCAAGAGGAACTTAAATTTTGAGCTGAGTGCATGTGCACGGAGAAAGCTGATCTTGGACCATTACTTGAAAAGGACAGAATCACCTTTTGTCTTATTTAGGCTACTGTGATCCGAGGTATCCCAAACACGCCGAGCCAAACGGGTCAATACACACCCCTACACTAATCAATATGCCCAGCTTCTCTAGGACATCACTCATCTGCCTGCCCTCCCTTTTCCCTTCACTCTTCTATCTTCTATTGGACTGAGCATTTCAGGCACACACACGTGTTCTGGCAACTTCCATCCGTACAAGACCCATGCCTGACTCCACATCCTCTCAGCACCGTTCCTTCAACCTTCTAAGCGAAACTTCCTGCACGTGCATCTCTACAGCTCCCCCTGCCCCTCACCCACCTTTTTGACCCCCCCCAAAAAATCCAGACTAACCCCACTGACACAGCTCTTTCTGAGGATGCTGATGACCCTCACGCCCCCACCCAAGTGGGTGCGTCTTTCTGTTCCCCTCTCATTGGACGATTGCATGGCTTTGGACAGGATGCGCACACTCTCCTCTCTAGCTTCTAGAACACCATCCTCTCTGGGTTTTCTTTCTTGCCTCCCTCACGGGATTCTGTCCAGGATTCTTTCTAACCGACCCCAAAGCATCTGGGTGCCTCCCGACTTGGTCATCGGCCCTCTTCTCTCTTCTCGAGAGTTCAGTATTCTCTCCCGACAAGACATTACCCCATCACTTCCATGACTCCCCGGGTGCAGATGACTCATGCATTTATATTCTAAGGCAGACTGCTCCGGAGCCGTCCAGACGCTGACCCATACTGCACACAGGGCAACTCTAACCCAACGTCTCAAAGAGAACACATCCACAGTGGTCTCAAAATAAAATATTACCTCCCGAGTCCGGCTGCTGGGGGCTGACCTGTGTCCCTTCCCCCTGCCCCAGTATAAAGAAGCTACTAGAAACATTCTAGCACGTGGCTCTACTCTAACCACGTGCCCAGGTGGTGTCCCTCTGATCATTTCCCTGCTCGCGAAATTACCATCTCTCCCCCTCATCAAACTATAACTCGGCAACAGCAGGGATCGGACCGCCACTAACTCACCTGCTTGCTATGGTGCAAGGAGTCCCTTAGGAAGGAAGGACCCGCTGGAATGAATGAATATGTACGTGACTCTACACTCCAGCTTATTCCAAATAAAAACCGAAGAAAGAAGAGGAAGGGAGGAAATGAAGGGGAGGCACCAGGAGAATAAAAATAAGCTAGATATTTTTCCAAGTCACTGGAGAATAAAAGAGGCAAAAATGGGGTGGGGGGATGAAGGGAAACGGGAAGGAAGGATTTTTTTAAAAATAGATGGGAAACGAAGGACATAAAAAAAATTATTAAGAACCCAGTGTATCGGTTGTCAAATAAATACATGTAGGCTTAACACCTCCGTTATAAGAAAAGCCTCTCACATAGAGACACAAAACAAAATGTTAAGATAAGCTGTGTCAAAGACATGTCCCTAAAATAAAATTACCTAAAAAAAAAAAAATAACAAGGAGAAAATGCAAAAATGCAGAATCAGGGCTGGCAAGATTAATGTTATCAATCAAGGCAAACGGTATCAGAGATCAGAGGGTTTAACCAGCTGTGGGCACAGAAGCCTAAGAAGCTCTCACACAACAAATGTTAAAAATATACATAGATTTTTTAGATATCATAAACCATGGGAAATTGCCAATATTTAGTTGCCTTGACCCATAAAACCAGCTATTTCCTATGTGCGTGATGCAAGAAGAAATAAAACACAGTTGCAGAAGAAATGAACACATCTCTATCAACTCTGATCATGTGAACAAAAAATAAACAAGGATAGAAAAGATCTGAATAACATGACTAATAGGCTTTTTCATTATTATACATTCATTAAGAATGATAAACAGATACTCCTTTAAATGCCCACATAACGGTTAACAAAACTCGGTCCTATTATATGCCTCCTAGATACAAAAAAAAAAAAAAAACTTGAAAATTTCCAAATTTGGAGACAGTATTGGTCACCCTATCTGAAATGCAACGAAATTAGATGTTGGTGACAAAATATAAACACACCCAAAGGCAACCCAACTGAAATGTAAGAAACAAAGTTCTTTAGCAAAGTCTTCATCTTCAAAGTCTTGAAGATTACTTTTCGGGTAGAAGTCCTGTTTGGGTAAAAATGTCATTGAAATCAGTAACCGCAGGTATTTAGAACATACCAGTAATGAAAACATTACCTATGAAAACACAGACAAAGGTTCAGTTATAGCTACGCTTAGAGAAGAACTTACACCTTTGAGGTCTCTTATATTAAAGAGGCAACAATAACACTTAAAGAATCTGGAGACCAACTCCAACATGCACACCAACGGAATCTCTGAAACAACTAATTAAATCTCTGGCGACCCCAGTCAGAAGCAAGAGAGCACAAACACCCAGTGATATAAAAGAAAAAAGGTATATAATTGCTGATCCAGAAGAGCTATTTTTAAATAATAAGAGGCTGCTTGCAGCTCTCTGCCAATGAACTCAACAAAATCAGAATGATTTTCTTTGAAAGTATGAATCGCCAATATGAATTCAAGAACAAATGGAAAACCTGAGACTTGCAATAATCATGGAAGAAACAGGAAATGTCGTTTAAAAATATATATATTTAAAAATATATTTTTTATATATTTATATTGTATATATCATATATAAATATATATTTTATACATTGATATTTATGTATTTTATATTTATATTAAAATTGGTATTTATATATATTTTTACATAATAGTATGTATTATTATATATTATATAAAAATATATTTTTAAAAATATATTTTAAGTTTCTTGCCCAGGGCAACTTCACAGGTATACCCCTTCAAAGTTTCCCAGCACAGAATATATTGGTCAGGGGTGGAGGAGAAGAGGAAGGATAGAAAGAAAAACTTCCAGGCACGCCTGGGTGGCTCAGTCGGTTAAGTGTCCGGCTCTTGATTTTGGCTCAGGTCACGATCTCAGGGTCATGAGATCGAGCCCCGTATCGGGCTGCACACTCAGCAGGGAGTCTGCTTGAGATTCTCTCTCTCCCTCTCTCTCTCTCCTTCTGCACGTGCACACTCTCTCTTTCTCTCTCTCTAAAAATAAATAAATAATTTTTTTTAAAAAAGAAAAACTTCCAATTTCTTTTGCAAAGCGAGCATAAACTTGATCTCAAACCTTAAAAAGATACCTCTGAAAAATGGGAGAAGACAGTTTAACTCCTGAAATTTGATGCACATACTCCAAATAAAATGCTGGAAAACAGAATCCAGCATTATTTTAAGTGGATAACGCACGTTTGACTGAACTGGTTTTATATTCCGAGAATGAAGGATTTGTCAAAGTTAATACATCATCATATTAACAAATTAGCGAAAAATATAAGTATGGAATTAAATAAATGCCCAAAAAGGCAGTAGATAAAATTCAATATCCATTCTTAATTTTAAAATCAATCTTAATAAAAGGAAATTAAAATATACCTCTTTAAATGATAAAAATGTCTTAACAAAAAGTCTGTCAAATGTTTACAATTTGAAAGGTTCTGTGTTAAGGGCACTGGGCTGGCTCAGTCAATAGAACACACAAGTCTTGATCTCGAGGTTGTGAGTTCGAGCCCCACTTCGGGTGTAGAGATTACTTTAAAAAAAAAAAAAAAAAAACAAGATCTTAAAAAAAAGAGAGAAAGAAACGTTCTGTGTTAAATGTTTTACAAGATTCTTTAACTCCTCAGCTGAGAGCAATTACAGACCGGTAGTCACTGTTAGGCAAAAATGACTATGAACATGGCCATTTCCACTCAAGTTAGAAGTGAAGCGAGGATGCCAACTACCTCATCATCATTTAGCCGTATTTGGAGGGGTTGCCCGTGGAGTTCAACAAGAACTAGAAATAAAGAATTTATTTATTTCAGGGAGAGGGAAAGCATGAATAGGAAGGGGCAAAGGGAGAGGGAGAGAAATCCTCAAGCCTACTCTATGCTGAGCACAGAGCCCCACACTCGGGGCTCGATCTCACCACCCTGAGATCATGCTGAGCCAAAACCAAGAGTCGGATGCCTAACCCACTGCACCACCCAGGCGCCCCAGTAAGAATATTTCAAAGAGGGGCACCTGGGTGGCTCAGTCAGTTGAGCATTGGACTCTTGATTTCAGCTCAGGTCATGATCTCAGGGTCCTAAGATGGAGCCCTGTGCCAGGCTCGTGGGGAGTCTGCTTAAAATTCTCTCCTGCTCCCTCTGCCAACCCCCTCGTGCCCACTCTCTCTCTCTAAGAAATAAAATAAATCCTTAAAAAAAAGGGAATATTTCAAAGAAAGAGTCAAAATTATCATTATTACCAGATCATGTGATTACAGATCTAGGCAATCCAAAAAAATCAATTGGAAAAAAAAAAAAAAAAACCTCTGAAACTAATAAGAATTTTCAGTAAGGTTGACAATTACAGAATAAATGGACAAAAATTAATCTTTTATACCAGCAGTAATTAGTCTGGGCGGGATAAAGAGAGAGAAGAGAGAGAAGAGAAAAGCACTCCTATTCACAATTATGAAAAATTATATAAAATACATGGTATTTTAAAGGAAGTGTGGGGAACTCGCATGAGTAAAACTTAATGTATTTACTGGAGGACATCAAATGCTCATTCTTGGACAGGAAATCTCGGTATTATAATACAAAGTCATCTAAAAATAATCTATTATATAAAAATGTAGTCAAAAATAAAAACTAGCTCCATTGTATTTTTATTTTGACAAAATAATTCTAACATTTATACAGAAGAATAAAAATAAAACTGCAAGGATAATTAGACAGTCTCCTGGATTGCTCATGGATTGTATAAATGAGTATAACCAAGTGGAAGGAAATTTAACATTTTAGAATAAAAGTCTCTAAAAACCTACGCAACCAGGGCTCCTGGGTGGCTCGGTCGGTTGAGTACCAGACTCTTGGTTTCAGCTCAGGTCGTGCATGATCTCAGGGTCATGAGATCGAGCCCTGCTTCAGGCTCCTCGCTCAGCTCAGTCTGCTTGAGATTCTCTCTCTCTCCCTCTGCCCCTCCCCCTGCTCGCTCTCTCTCTCTCTAAAAATAAATAAATAAATCTAAAAAAATAAATAAAAACCTACACAACCTCTGAATCGGCATTGCTGCCTTCAGCAATTTATCCTGGGAAAATCATTACCCAGGTCTACCACCAGTTTCGTCAAAGTTACTCACTGCAACATTATTTGCAATGGTGGAAAACCAGAGTATTAACCAGAGTGTTATCTTCTCTGGCCACCGCCGGGGGACCAATGGAGGATGTCACACTGCGGCTCCATGGGGAGGTCCTATGCAGCTATAAACAGATTGCCACCGGCCGGGTGTTTGGTGATATTAGGGCAGTGCTGCTAATTTCTTTAAGTCAGCTAATGCTATTGTGGATGTGTGGTCTTCTAAGAGTCTTTTTTTTTTTTTAAAGATATATTTATTTATTTGACAGAGACACAGCGAGAGAGGGAACACAAGCAGGGGGAGTGGGAGAGGGAGAAGCAGGCTTCCCGCCGAGCAGGGAGCCCGATGCGGGGCTCGATCCCAAGACCCCGGGATCATGAACTGAGCCAAAGGCAGACGCTTAACGGCTGAGCCACCCAGGCGCCCCTAAAAGTCTTTTTCTTTTAGAGACTCAACCTTAAATAGTCACAGATGAAATGATGTTGTACGTGGAGTTTGTTTCATAATAACCTGGAGAAGACTGGTGTGTGTGTGTGTGTGTGTGTGTGTGTGTGTGTGTGTGTGTGTGTGTGTGTTGGGGTGGAGGCTATAGATGAATAGGATTAGCTGCGGGTTGATGGTTTCTGGAGCTGGGTGATGCTACGCGGGGCTTCATTATATATACAATTCTACTTTTACATATGTTTCAGATTTTCCAGATTAAAATAAGGGAGGATGTTAAAAATGACATTGTACCGGCGTACTTAGTAATATGTACAGATATGTATGACATACAGGTAAGTGAAAAGGTTTTGAAACACTGTGTAAAGTAGAATCTCATTCTAAAAATTCAGGTATGTATGCAATTAGAGACCCAAATGCAAACCAGTGAATCTGAGTCCGATTATGAGTAGTTTATTTTCTCATTAATTTGCTGAACTTTTACATTTCTCTATAAATGAAAAATGTTTTACTTGAGTGATAAAAATTACTAAAATCTCAGAGGAGGGAAATTTCAATAGTAAGCCATATCCATCGAGAGCACAGAATAGTTATGTCTGCTGGATGAGACGCTTCCTTCCTCACATCAATAAACTCATGCCAAAATACTTGCATCAGGCATTCGGGCTAGCACCTCTTTTTTTCCATCATTCTAATAAACACTAGGAAATTCTTTCTCCTGAATCCTGCTTCCAAGGCTCGGCTGCAGCGTTCTGCATCTGAGAGATTTCCAATTCATGTCATTTAAATAAGTAAATGAATTATGATATTCTGGACAACATGTCCTGGGGTCTTATGGGGTTCGAATAGACACTTCACCTAATGGAAGAGCCTGTCCCCGGACTGGGTTCTGGTTCCTTTGCAAGGAAACGGACATTACCCCCGATTTCCATGCAATGTTTCTTTCCCAGTGACAGCCATGCTTTCCCTTGGGTATGTTCCAGCGACATCCAGACACAGAACTGTGACAAAGGGCAGGATGTCAGGAATGCCAACTAAAGGTACAAGCCAAAAGCTACACAAGAGACAGGAGGCAGTAATTCTAATGTGGATGAAGGGAGGAGATGTATCCTAGAGGGCTTCCTGGAGGAAGTGGCATTTTCTGTAAATTGTACGAGATGATAAGGATTCTATAGGTGGTCAAGGGGGAGAAGGGAATTCCTAGCACAGAGAACAGCAACAGCAAAGGCACAGAATTGTGGACATTCAGGATGCAGGGGCATGTGCCCTTTCCACCTGTTACTGAATCCTCAGTGGAGAGGGATGCACACAGGCGCCCTTGTACCCTGGTCAGTAGCAAGGTCTCGTCTGGTGAGGTGTGGGGTGGGCAGGTTGAGGGGGGAGGTATGGTGGGAGCTGACTACCAGAGAACTGGGCCTCCCTTGCTTGAGGCACACAGTGAGGGGTGCAGCTCAAGCTCAGGGCTGCATTCCTCCATGGGGTCTGGCCTCCCTGGACGAGGCGATACGTACCACCCTCCCTCTCATTCCGACTGCTGTCACTGCAGCCACCAGCTTCTACAGAGTGCCAAAGAGCCACTTCCCAGCACCCTAATGCTCACGTGGGCCACAGTTGTTTCTTAGAGTAAGCCCAGACCCGTTGCAATCAGGGGCAGACACACAAGCTGCACGTGTTCTGCGAAAGAAAGGTTGTACAAACTGCATGCATTTCCCCAGCGTTTTTAAAAAAGATTCACTTTTTTAAAAGGCGTCAACATCATTATTTCTCACAAAGAAATGATCCCCCTTCCTCCCTTCCCAGACACACGCTTTCCCAACTGCAAGGGTGCAGAGAGGGGCAGTGGGATGTGTGACGCTGTCCCCATCCGTCTGACACGCCAAACGGGATGTGCAAATCCAATCCAAAGCGCAGACTTCTAACAACACCTCTGAAGTGCCTCCGATCACACTGGAACCAGCAGACGCCCCAAGACGTGCGGAGCCTTATCTGCAAAGATTTATGTCTAAGATGCACGTGTGCGTGTGAGCATGCGTGTGGATGAAACTGGAAACTCGGTGAGTACTTCTCAGGGCTTTTATTCTTTGTTGATTTCATGTGAGCAAAATGCCCCGTGACTGCAAAATGGCAGCATGTTCGGGATATCCTGAGCTCAGTGGCAGGCCACAAGTTAATCCTAAATTAGCACCTCCTCAGCCACCCTCACTCTAGTTAGAAATAACAGAGGAAGAGCAGCATGGAACCCTGGACGAGGAGGACCTGGGTTGAACACATCTGTAACATTCTTTGCTCTCAGTTTCTTCCCTCGAATGATGGAGATGATAATATTTGTATCTCCGGCCTGTGGTTGAGTTTATATGGGACCATGTCAGTGAAAATGTCAAGTGTTGAGAAAGTAGAATACAGCATGAACGGAGTCATAAAAAACAGAATGGACTCCAGGGGGCATCCAAATTAGTTTATGATAGAGAGATTTGTTAAAGTGAGCACATAACCAGAAGCCTCTCCTCAATGAGGAAGTCCCTTTTGAGCCTGAAGAAAGTATACCCAAAAGATAGACACTGTGAGCTATCCACCCAATAGTCACCCTGTCCCTCTCCTTCCTTGCTAACAAAACACACATTCTTTAGGGCAGCAACATGTCCAGCTAAATAAAGGTTGCAGGCTCTGCCTTTCCCCATCCCTGGTGCCTGGAATGTAGATACAAAGCCTGGAGCTGAGGCAGCCGTCTTGCAAACATGAGGCAGTAAGAAAGGTGAAGACAGAAGGTGGGAAAAGTCTGGTTCTCTGAAGGCAGTGCTGGGCGGCTGAACCAACTCCAGGAATGATCTCCCTTTGGACTCCTGGCTAGGTAGGAAAATCAGCTTGTATTTGTTTCAGCCTCGTTTGGTCAATTTTCTGTTACTCGAAGTGGAGCACAATCCCAAATGACACAAATGACTTCTCCCACTCTCTGCTAGGTAAGGTGGGGGGAGTTCTGAGGTGGTGATATGGGAGTCCAAGTTTTCTAATGAAGGTTTTTCAGTGCCAAAGTAAAATTTCTGAGTGAGGAAAGCTTGGGACAGCTAGAACGGCACTGGAGAACAACAATCCACCACCACCACCAAAAAAAAAAAAAAAAAAAAAAAAAGCCATCATGCCAGGAGTGCCAACCACCCATAAAACCCAAGCTACAGAATGATACAGATATTTCCACCATGCCTCCCTAATACCAGCAGAAATAGGAGAGAAGCTTCCCCATAGCACAGGACAAAATTGGAATTTCCTTATTGGCCACTAAAGTTTTATGTTCTTGAAATTCAAAACCACCTTATTTCCATTATATGTTCCTTCCCTATTCCAACAGAACCTGGGTGTTTAGCATCTGCAATATCATACGGCATCTCTGCATTCGACCAAACATTTCCTGAGTCCCCAGAGCATGGCACTGGGGTTCTATGCCTTGTACGGTATCTGCTGATGCCATTTTAATGTAACCGGCTTATTCTCCTTAACTCTCTCTTCAAAAGAACAGAAAAATAAGCACGTGCATGGGTCTATTCAGCATGAGGCTTCCAATCTACTTGATTTCAATTTGGTAGCAAACGAGTGGCTGAACTATAAACAGGGAGAGGATAGAGAAGTCTGACCAGAAGACCTGAATTCAAGTTTGGGTTTTAACGCCTATAGGCCGTGTGATGACGGACACATTAGTTAAACCTTCTGAATCTACACGGAGAATCGCCTATGAAATGAAAATAATTGTTCTTCCTCAGCAGACCGATGTGATGATAAACTGATTGACATTCAGATATATTTGCTTTTGTAGATCAATATATGTTGCATATATATATATATATGCAATGAGTTTTATTACATATATTGTCTAAAAGGACAGTAACAGTTAATATTTTTGTAGGGACACTCTACAGAGTTCAGTAACCCTGAAGTTTGGGGGAAAAAAGAAACCCAGATGTTCTGCTCCAAGTTCAATGATTTGGGCACTCTGTTCGGTCAATTAAACTGTCCTGGAGCCAATCATTTACAAACAGCAGGATTGTTGCTTAATGCAAACCTCTGTTCAACTCTGCACTCTACAAACTGGAATGTGGAATGTGGCTTTTGGGGGAAATCAGAGTGGGTGCATCCATCTGAATTCCAGTTTACAAACTCAGGGTCTGAGTGAGGAGGCATCTTCTTGCACCTGCTGCTTCACGGGCGCCCCTTGGGTTGGGGCGGTGGGGAGATGCCCAATCATGTATGTCTCTAGATCACAATGGCAGATACCTGGTGTGACAGCAAATAAACGAAAACATGTTTAGTCCAAATGATTTGCCCTCTTGCCCCTTCCCCACCTTCCAGGTTCTTGCCTCTAGAACTGTACCCTGATGTTTGAAATCTGGGTAACAGGTGAACAAGAGAATTTTAAAGAGCTAGAAGGGCAAGCTGATTTACATAATAAAAGAGTGGGGAGACCTGCAGAGGCCAGTGAGCTGAGTCTGGGGGAGTTTTGTGAGAAAAGAAAGTGCATGAAGAAGGAGCATCTGTGGATACATAAGGCATTGAGAGGAAGGAAGATGAGGAAAAGTTTTTAAAAGAATTTTTAATTGCTTTAACAGTAATTTTTAAATGTCTTCTAATTTTTAAAAATTTTAAAAGTTTAAAATTAAAAATTTAAAAATTTGTTATATACCACAAATGTTTCATAGATCCCATTGTTTTCTTTTTTTCTTCCAAGAGACCAAGTAAAGATTTGTATTGTTTTTTAATTATATTTGAGTATTTGTTGTTTCTTTACATGTAACACCATGTCGAGACAGCTAGCTGTCCTGGAACCAGAAACTTTAGCAAAGTTTTAGTGTTTTTTAGTGACACTTGGTTGTTTCAAAAAAGAAATAATCTGAGGAGCTCTCCATCCATTAAAGAAATTGAGCATTTAGTTTAAAAATCTTCCTATAAAAATAAACAAAACTCCAAGCTCAGATGGCCTCACCAGTGAAATTCTTCCGCAAACCTGACGTGGAGGGAAAACTTCCCAATACATTCTATGAGGTCATAACCGCACTGATACCATTGAAACCAAAATGATAAGAAAACAGAACTACAGACTAATATCCTTCACGAACACAGACACAAAAACTTCTTTACAAAATTTTCGCAAATCAAATCCGATAATCTATAAAATGATTACAAAATCATGACCAAGAAAGGTTTATTCCAGGGATGTAAGGTTAATGTAACATTTGAAAACCAAGCAATGTAATTTACCATATTAACAGACTAAAAGGAAAGCCATATGATCAATAGATACAGAAAAAGACAGAAAAATAGACAGGATCCAAGATCCATCCCTGATACAAACTCTCCATAATGGGACGCCTGGGTGACTCAATCGGTTAAGCATCTGGCTTTGGCTCAGGTCACGATCCCAGGACCCTGGGATCAAGCCCTGCATCAGGTTCCCTGCTCAGCGGGGAGTCTGCGTCTCCCTCTCCCTCTGCCTGCAGCTCCCCGTGCTTGTGCTTGCTCTTTCTCCCTCTCTCTGTCAAATAAATAAATAAAATCTTAAAAAAAAAAAAAAAAAACCCTCACCACGAATTAGCAATAAAAGGAAACTTTCTCAACTGGATAAAGGGCATCTCCAAAAACTATAACACATGTTACAATGTAAAAGACTGAATGCTTTCTCCTTAAGATCAGGAACAATATTTCCCCACTTTCATTCAGTATTATACAGGAGACCCTAGCCAGTGCAATAAGTCAAGAAAAAGAAATAAAATGCATACAATGTGAAAGGAAGTAAAACAATATTACAGATGACATTAATGTTTATGTAGAAAATCCTAAAGAGTCTATGAAAAACCTACTAAAACTAATAGGGGAATTTGCAAGTTTGCAGGATACAAGGTCATTATACAAAATTAATCATATTTTTATATACTAGCCACAAAAAGTCAAAAATTTCAACAGTCAGCTGTTTTAGCGTATGAGTATAAATGTGAACGTAAACACCACTATCTTTATGGTGTTCCCTTCAGGCATTCCCCTGGAACAAATCCTAGCATTCAAGACCTCACGTTCTGTTTCCAACCCCCTCCTCTAACCTGTTCTCCTACTATTTGCCCCCATCCCACCATTAGCATGCTACTTCAGAAAAGGTCTATTCTCTGTCCTATGAAAACCACTCTTTTTATCCTGATGGCGTTCTTTAATCCACCCCATTCCTACTTTAGCCAATCTCTCCCCAGCTTTCTGACCACCCAAGTCTTATCTAGCGTTCTAGGTCATATTCAGTATCTCCCACCTGCCATGCTGCCTCCTTAGATCGTTTCAGTCTTTGGCACTGTGCCTGGTACGCAGCAGGCATTCAGCAAACCCTCAGAGAATGAATAAACTTGCAGTATGCTCCTACCGACAGGAATGCCCCCACACAACTCATGTGTACCTCTCAATTCAATCTGGCTCATATGCTGTACTTCAACCTGTCTCTACACAGGCCTTATTCCTACAGATGACAAGTGAACATTTCTTGAATCATAATTCTGTGCAGATTTTTAACTCTTCTACTGCTCTGTAAGCCTTCCTGGGCACACATCTTATTTACTCAGACTGTAAGCCCTCCAAGGGCATGGCATCCCATCACAGAACAGGATCAGTTCTCAATCAGTAATGGATGAATAAGGGGATTAATGAATCTCAATCTACTTGGAGTAAATTTCAATCACAGCAATCATACATCCCAGGGGAAATTTCCAAAAAAAGACCTGCAAGGTACTTAAGCGAACCTTTATGTGGCAAGAACATAAACAGAAACGCTATCGAGGCTTGTTTCTTCAGTGGCTCCTATTGAAGACGGTTTATATAGGAAAACATCTTGCTCCTTCTCAGAGAACGATGGGGCTCAGAATGCCCACCTGGTCCTTCTGACTCACGCAAGCCCATAGGCCGGAGGTTGCTGGCCAGCCTGAGCTAAACCTTTATGGCTCTGAAAGTCACCGGGAGCTTTTCTTATAGGAAAATCTAAGAAGCCACGTTAATGAAATGCGAGCTTGCTAATGAAAACTGAAAATACAGGTCATTGCGCTGGTCTTCTCTCTCTCTCTCTCTCTCTCTCTCTCTCTCTGCTCTCAGTCTCTGCAACATTATGACTGTGAATGAAAAATTATAAGGAGACTGGAAACCCTGCTCAACCAGGAGGGCTGAGGGAGCCTGTGTCTTTACAAGCTCCTATAACCACTCCTGGCACTGACCTTGAGCAAGTCAGCCAGCCTTTCTGCGCTTCACGCCTGTCATCTGCAGGTGACAGTAAGGATGATCCTATGATCTGCTCCATAGGATTCCTTTCCAATTGCGTCTTAGGAAAGTGGGTTCACATGGACCAAAGGAAACCACAGAGCTCCCCGTTCTGAAGCCATGGAAAGAAAAGTCTGTTTATTACACAACACTGATCCAAACTCCATTCTAACAATACCAATGTTGTCATTTTTTACCATGTGCGGGGGATTCTGCCGGCCGCTTTATACTTATTGTCTCTTATCTCCGCAAGGATTCCTACAAGTAGGTATTAGTATTCTCATGGAGGAAAAAGCAAACAGAGGCCTCACAGCGTCCCCCAGCCTCTGAGCTCACGCCACGTCGTTTCCGAAGGACTGCGGGAAGGGTCTTCCCAGGTGCCCCAGGAGGAGGAGTCAGGGACCCAAACTGCTCACCCGAGGGAGGATTCAACAGCAAGCCTGAAACTTCAGCGCTTTAGCTCCTTTCCATGGAAAACACAGGGCAGTGATGCCGACCACCTCCCTCTAAAATGACCCCAAACTGCACTCCGGCGCTCCCATCCCAAAGCCGTTTGGTTGGCCCTGTCTTCTTGGTGCCCCAGCTCTACCTGCCCACCCTGGCCGGCCTCCTCTGAGGCCCATTTCCTTTCATCTCATTCTTAAGGGGAAAGAAATGCCATATGTATTAAAGTGCAAGCTTATCTATTCCATCACAGATCTAAGCCGCAGTGATAAATCCCCAAGCTAAACACACACAAAGGGAACAATGAAGCTTGAATACCGATCAGAATCAAGGAGCAGGGAGGGGCAGGTGTGGGCTTCCAGAACGGCTGTCTGTCTTCCCCACCCACCCGAGGGTCTTCATCCAGAAGGGACTGTTCCAGCCTCCTGGCAAGGGTGGGTGGCTGGGCACAGGCAAGGTCCACATTGACAGACTTTCTAGATAGTTCTGGCAAAGCCTCCGCAGACGTTCTATTTCGGAAAAACTGGCCTTGTTGCATCTTGTGAAACTCCTAAATAATCTCCATCGATTGCCTTCTCTTCATTCAGCAGGCACGGGCTAGGGCACAGGGCGCAGGAGAGGCCCTGAGCTCCCAGCAGTGGGAGCACGAGGACCCAAAGCTGAACAGGACACAGCCTCGGATTCCGGGGACCTCACAGCTGGGGACAGAGTCGGGAACTCTTCAACCTCTCTAGAGGCTTCCCAAAATGGGGGAATGTTCTGTGGTCTCTGTTTCAGAGACTCCTTCAGAGCTTTCAGACGTTTCTCCAGAGGTGTCCCAGTGGCCTGACCCTCCTGGGCACAGGCCCCTTAAGGACACAACTAATTGTCCTTACAGTGAGAAGTACAGATGGTGACGACAGTGATCCACCAGATCTGCTGGCTTTCTATACTGATGGTTGGTAGTAGAAAGCACCACACAGCCCCGGTCCCATGCCAGGCCACACTGTGACACTAAATGTCCCCCAAGAGCCATTTTTCTCTAGTAAAAGAACTCCCATATCTTAACTGGTCACACGGTCACTACATTGGCTAACGTGATGGAAGTAGGAGTGGTATGGCAACTTCAAGCAAGTGTCCTTAAAGAAATGCGGTATGATCTTGGTCCTTTCTTCCTCCCAGGCACGATGGCATGTGCTTGGGCAGCTACTTTGGGCCATGACATGGAAGCCACATGTTTAGAGACCAAAGCAAACAGATAAAAGGAGTTCCCTTACACTGTAGCGCCATTCCATCCCTGGACTGACTTCTTTTATACAAGACAGAGAAAGAAACTTCTCTTTTGTGTCAACAATTGTTATTTTAGGTATTCTGCCACTTGCAAGCACGTATATTCATGATCGCCGCACCCTGCCTAATGTATTAAATAAGAACATTCACTCTGTCATTCATTTATTCAAGAAATAGTTTTTGAATACCTGAGTGCCAAAAGATGTACACTCTGAACACAGTAAGTAAAGCAGACATGTCCCTGTCCTCAAGACACTTACAGTCTAATGGGTCATTATTGGTTCTGCTTAGTTATGGTGAGATATAACTATGGCTAAATTCAGGTCCAGATCACTGGGAGAAGGAAGTCTGTATATGTGTGTATATGTACATGTAGGGTGTGTGTGTGTGAAAGAGAGAGACAGAGATGGAGACAGAGAGAGAAACAGAAAGAGAAAGAGAGACAGTGAGAAAGGAGGAGAGAGCCCAGATTCTCTGACTTCCCTTAGAAGTGCTACGGCAACATCCACTGGAGAACTGGACAGCCCACCAGCTCAGCTCATCTGCCAACACTCAGACTCTTCCTAATCTTCTTTTGGGTAAGAGCCCTCAGCAATTCATTCCAGGTCTTTGCACTGGCCTGGCCATTCTCAGCAACAATTTTCTCTGTCCAAAATCTTGTGTCATCACTGACTGCTACCTTCTCTTCATATCCACCATATAATCCATCAGCAAATGCTGTCATTCTACTTCAAATAAATCCTGCACTCTCTTCTAGATATCAGTATTGTAACAAAGATGAATTCCCTACATCACATAATTGTTTCATGGTTATGTAAGAAAACATCCTTGAATTTAGAAGATACATGATGGAATACTTAGCAGTGAAGAATCATGATATCATGATTCGGTTCTGATGATGATCATAGTGATGCTGCTGATGGTCATGGTGATAGTGATGATGATGATGGTGATAATGATAATGGTAACTATAATGATGATGGTGATATGGTGATAGTGATGATGCTGGAGATGGTAGTGATAGTGATGATGAAGATGATGGTGACAGTAATGGTGATGGTGATGATGATGATGATGGTGGTGGTGACAGTAATGATGATGATGATGAAAATGATGTCAACAGTAATGATGATGTTGATAGTGATGGTGGTGGTGATGAAGAAGGTGGTGGTGATGATGATGATGGTGATGATGGTGGTGATGATGATGATGATGGTAACGATGACAGTAACGATGATGTTGATAGTGATGCTGGTGATGATGAGGTGGTGATGATGGTAATGATGATCATGATGGTGATGATGATGGTGGTGGTGATGATGATGTTGATGATAGTGATGGTGATGATGAAGGTGATAGTGGTGATGGTGATGGTGGTGATGATGATGATACTGTTGACAGTAATGATGATGATGATGATGGTGATGATAGTGATGGTGGTGATGATGATGGTGATGATGAAGTGGTGAGAATCATGGTGATGATGATGGTGATGATGATGGTGATGATGATGGTGATGATGATGGTGATGGTGATGGTGATGATGATGGTGATGGTGGTGATGATGATGATAATGATGGTRATGATAGTGATGGTGATGATGATGGTGATAGTGGTGATGATGATGATAATGATGGTGATGATAGTGATGGTGATGATGATGGTGATAGTGGTGATGGTGATGGTGGTGATGATGATGATGGTAGTGTTGACAGTAATGATGATGATGATGATGGTGATGATAGTGATGGTGGTGATGATGATGGTGATGATGAGGTGGTAATGATGGTGATGATGATGGTGATGATGATAGTGGTGATGGTGCTGGTGATGATGGTGATGATAATGGTGGTGATGGTGGTGGTGATGATGGTGATGATGATGGTGATGGTGATGGTGGTGGTGATGATGATGGTGATGATGATGGTGATGATGATGGTGGTGATGGTGGTGGTGATGATGATGGTGATGATGATGATGGGTGATGATGATGGTGGTGATGATGGGTGATGATGAGGTGGTGATGATGATGGTGGTGATGGTGGTGGTGATGACGATGATGGTAGTGATGACAGTAATGATGATGATGGTGATGAAGATATGGTGATAGTAATGAGAATGGTGATAATGACAGTGACAATGATGATGGTGACGATGGTGATGGTGACAGAAGGAAGAGGAAGAGGAGGAGAAGAGAGACAGAGGGAGGCAAATGTTAACTGCTGGTGAAGGCCATATAGGTATTCACTGTATCGTTTAATCATTTCAAAAGTTTCCATTGGTTTTTAAAACTCTTCCAAACGAGAAGTTAAGAATAAATGAACACTGAATGTGAATCTTTCTCACATCCTCCATCACCATCATCCCATCCCAGTCGAAGCCTCTGTCTCATCCCCTCCTCCTGCATCTCCTTTCCTCCATGTTTGCCCTTCCAGGGTCTATTCTCAACATAGCAGTCAGAGGGATGACGTTCAGACATGAGTCAGAGCTTATCACTCCGCTGCTGCGACCCCCACAAGGGCTCCCATCACACCCAGAATGAAGCCCAAGACTCTACCATGGCCCACAACGCCCCACCTCTTTGACTTCATCCACTACCGTGTCTCTACCCTGGCTCTCTCCACACTAGCCACTCTGCTCCCCTTGTTCCCCAACACTCCTGGCACAATCTCCCCTCTGCACACAGTTACACGTGGATCATTCTCTCAGCCATTTGGGTCTCTGCTTCAGTATAATGACCAGTCATCTAGGTCCCTTCTTCAAATCAGGCTTTTTCCTACCACTTCCCACCACTTTCTACTTCCCTGCTCTATTTCCCTTTGAAGCACTTATCACGACCCAATTTTATGCTGCATGTTTATGGGTTTATTTCATGCCTCCTATAACTGAATGTAAGTGCCCTGAGACTAGGCACTTTCTTTGGTTCACTCCCATAGCCTCGGCGCCTGGTTCCCACTAAAGGATCAAAACCATTCCTACATGAACGAAGGGATCAGAGTCTCCTGAGTCCCACTCTGACCTCCCCTTCTCCTTTTTCTCAAGGTGCTGCTCATGGTCTGTGGTCCTCGCGCCTCCTCCTCTGTGCACTTCTCACCTTACAGACCCTCAAAGCCTCCTCTCCAAGCCCCCTTGCAGGGTCCAGCTTTGCCCCAACCCTATCCCCCATCATTAGCCCAACTAATGGGGGAGCCATATGGTAGCTCCACTCCAGGCACCCCACTCCTACCCACACAGCTCCTGCCCCTCAGGGACACAGCCCTTATGTTTAAAGAAGGAAAAAAAAAAGTCCCCGGCTCAGAGCAGCCTTCTCCAATAGGACACAGAGTTTTAGTTCCTTCTGGCCTTTTCCCTGGTTCTTTCATCATGACTCTGTTTACAGAAAAGCCACGACCAACCTTTCCAAAGGAACGGGTCATCACTCGCCTTTGCAGACCACTGGTTCCTTAAGCATTCCTGCCCTGTAGGCTCTGGCCCCAGTTGACCAGCCAAAAGCTACCCCTCTACCCTCCTCGCCCATTAATCTACCCACCCTTCAAGGCCCTAGGTGACGCTCTCCCTGACCAGAGCAGCCTCCGTCTGAACCTCCTGAGCATGTGGCTTGTAATTCTGGTGGTGCACCGGAATTATCTTTTTACTGTACAGTCTTGTCTTTCTGCTCCTGGATTTAAGTCCCTGAGGCCAGGACTGTGTCTTACTCCTCATCTCGCCTCCATAGGACCTAACGGAGCGCTCAGTGCATAACGGGTGCCTAACATCTAGATGCAGACGGCTCAACGTCCCCTCCTCCATCTCTGGTCCCCCCACTATCCTGTACTCAGTAGGCGATGGGCGTGGAGCCCCCTACAGAAAAATACCCCTACCACCCACTCAGGTGGAGGCTGGGCTCCCCTCACCCTGGGAGCCCTCATCTTTCCCAACTTGAGGGCCGAGGACCTGTGGCCACCCTCCCGAGGCCTGCGGCAATTTGCCTTCCCTGTCCGGCGCCCTCTTGCTCTTGTCCTCGCTGAACCGTGCGTGCTGGGCTAGTCCCTCCGTTTTGCCAACTCACCAAGGTAATTGTGAATTCTAACCCTGTCCACAGCGCCTTGGCTCTCCCTCTCCCCTGCACCTCATTTTGGTAACAGCCAGCACACATTCTAAATCCTTCTGCTTCCTGGGCGCGGTAGGTAATTAGTGGGCCAGCTCAGTGACTCTCCCTTCTCCCCCAGCCATATGGTGAGAGCAGTCTCTGTCCGCCCTCCACTCTGGCTGCTTCCCTGGCAGCAAGGGTGCGGGTGGGGGGTCCATTCTGGCCAAGGTGGCCAAGCCCCTGCGGTTCCCACGCAAGATGGGGCCCTCGGAATGGGCAGGGCACCTCGGGCACAGCCCGCCTAGCCCAGACGAGGGCAGCTCCTCTGGCTTCTGGAAGGCTCTGCTCCCGGGCACACCCCTTCTTAAGGCAATCCTGGGCCGGGAAGAGCCATTCCCCACCACTCTCAGGATCAGAATACACCCTCAGGGGCTTGGGACTCACTTTCTGAATGGCATTAAATCCTGCAGTGGGAATGAACTTCCCCTCTGTGACAAGGCTTGCACAGAGAATGAATGGGACAGTGATTCAGTCGCTGAGCTCGCCTGAGCTCTGACCCCAGGGGTCACAGAATCCCAAGAAAAAGACAAAGCATTGTAGCCGCTAAGTGAGCTCCGGGTAGGACAGAGTGAGCCAGGGCCACACCCTGCCCCTGCAGCCCCCAGCAGGGGTGAAGGGACAGGACCCACGGGAGGAGGCTGTGAGCCCAGTCAGCCCTCCATAGACGCTGGCGACCGCTCCTAGTATATTCTCAGAAAGGAAGAACCTTACAAGTTGCTGGGCGAGCCTCTCCTGAAGCTAAAAACGCCCAGAGGCTCCCCCAGCCCTACTTAAGTGCATCCTGGGTTGAGTGGCTCAGCACTGGCCAAGTGGCCTCTGTCTTGAAGCTGAGGGGCTCACATCATGAAAACAGGCGCCCTTAGGCTGAGCAACCAGCGGCCTCTTCTAGCATCTTCCACAAACCCCAAGTCTGGGCACAGTGAAAAGCAGGAGCCGACATCGACCTCCCTGGTCACAGGACAGGTTTCAAGCAGCTGCAAGGGGCCCCCCGTGTCCCCTTGTCCGTCTGTACCTCTGGTCTGTACCTATGGCCAGTCTGACATTAGGGCCTGGGCTCCGGGGTCAGACCGCCTGCACTCAGAGCCCAGACCAGCCCCCTCCAGGCCGTGTGACCTTGAACAGGATTCTGGAGCCCCTGAGCCTTCTCGACAAGGTGGGCATGATCATCGTGACTGCTTTGTCAGGCTGCTGCAGGATTTACATAAGTCAGTGCCCAGAAAGCATTTTACAAAGCTCCGCGTCACTCTCCGGGCACAGGCTGGGCACGGGTGTCTCCAACAGGACACGGGACAGCAGGTGTCCCCACACGAGCCACGGGAAGAACAGGCCTGTCTCTGGATCCACCCTGGATCCAGATTCGAGGTTCTTTCAATGCAGCCTAAAAACAGCTGTTTCCAGAGTGACCAGCAATTTGCTCTGGTTGTTGACCCCCGAACAGTGTCAACAGTAAATCGGTCAAGGCCCTATAGCCAGGGAGGAGGCAGAGCTCCGCTCTGAACTGGAGTCAACACTCCGCCCAGTCCCAACGCTCTGCAATGACAGGGAGCCCGGGATGCGGGGGCATCAGGCACACAGCGCATCCCTGTGTTGGTGGGAGCTCAGCTGACACCTGGGAGGTAAGGGGGGGGAGGCAAGGCTGGGGGAGAGCAGACAAAGAGAGAATATTCCAGACAGAGCACAGAGTGGAGCATGCACGGGAAGCCTGAATGGGCTCAGGGCTCTGGCTGGCCACAGGCTCCTGGTGCCGGACACGTCCCTGTTCACGTGCCACATGGAAGGTGGACGTGGCTTTCAGAGCAAGGTGGAGAGCGAGTGTTGACAAACGACAGCCCCCAGGCCAAATCCTGCCCACCGCCTGTTATTGTAAATAATGGTTTATGGGCACACGGCCGAGCCCATCATTGACATATTACTATGGCTACTTCCACGCCACACTGGTGGACCTGAACAGATGCCACAGAGGCTTTCCGGCTGCAGAGCCTAAAGCGCTTACAATCTGGCCCTTTGCAGAAAAAGTTGGCCAACCCCTCTTGGAGAACCCTGGACAAAGGTCTATGGGCTCGTCCAAGCTTGGGTGGGATCTGGAGCTTCAGTTGTCTGATTCGGAAACCCACGGGCCATCATCCTGCATCACCCTGCTCCCTTATACCTCTTCCCGTGGAGAAGAAAGTCTGAGAAAGTTCTCTCATCAACTCATCTCACTATTAAAAATGCTCATTGTTTTCCTGCTTCTCAACAGAGCCCATTCCCACGATGCGGCAACCAGAATCATCGTATTAAAACAGAAATCAGATCACGCTTGAAAAAAATCCACACTCCTTACCACGGCCTCTAACACCCTGCATGGCCGGCCCACGTCTACCCCTGCCACACTCGAAACCCGTGTCTGATTTCTGTGCCTTAAACACGCCAGGTCTGCACCTGCCTCAGGGCCTTTGCACTTGCTATGCCCTCTACCTGGAATGTTCTTCCTCCAGATCTCTCCGTGGCCGGCTCCTGCTCGTCAGTCAGCTACCAGATCAAATGCCACCAGCTTAGGACCACACTATCAAAAGTAATTCCCTCCGGGACGCCTGGTGGCTCAGTTGGCTGAGCTCCTGACTCTTGGTTTCCACTCAGGTCATGATCTCAGGGCCACGAGTTCAAGCCCCGTGTCGGGCTCTCTGCTCAGCGGGGATTCTGCTTGGGATTCTTTCTCTCCCTCTGCCCTTCGCCCTGGCTCGTGTGTGCTCTAAATAAACAAATAAATAAATAAAGTCTTTCTAAAAAGTGACTCCCTCTCCCCAGTGTTCCTTGAACACATCACCTGTCTGATCCTGTCTGAGCATCATGCCCTGAAGTTATTTATGGTATACTTCCTGTCTCCGCCAATACAGTGTAAGCTGTACAAAGAGTTTGTTTTGTTCGTGAATGAAACTTGAACTCAAGTAGACTCTCGATGCCACTAACATTTGGATCAGTGTGATTTTTCCATTTTCTGGTAGCCACGTTAAAAAAATAAATTAAAAGAAACAAGTGAAATTAATTGTATAATAGATTCTACTTAATCCAATATATGCAAAATACTACCATTTCAACATGCACTCAACATCAAAAATTACAGAGATATTTTAGGCTCTTTGCCAGAAAAAAAACCATTTGAAATTTGGGAGGCTCTGAAACATTTTTCTATTTCAATTTCAATTCTGAGCACTCAACAGTCACGGGTGGCCAAGTGACCAACATAGGAGCCCCTGCGGACTGAAAACAGTGTTTCCCTCTATCTGATGCTGCTCCAAATGCTATCCATTCAAACTGCTTTAATCCCACAACCGTCCTAGGAAGGAGATGCTATCACCAGCCCCGTTTCACAGACGGGGAAACTGAGGCAGTCTAGATTCACCCAGTCTGGCTCCATAGTCTGTGCCTTTAACCACCACCCCGATTGCCTTTAATCCTTGTCTGAAGTCACGGATGACTTAAGTGGTGGAATTTCGCAGAAAGGATCCAGTGTCCTGGGAAATGGAATGAAAACAAGAATGCGAATGGGGAATGGCTCTGAGATAGACTATGCAGAGGTCTCGTTGCCCAGAAATCACTCAGCTGCAATGTCGCCCACACACCGGAGGAAAGCAAGAAAGGAAAATATCGGAACCCCCAAAACCGATGTAAAAGACTGAGTAAGACACAGATCCCCCCAAAGAGAAAGGTGACTCTTCCTTGCCACACGAGCTTACTGGGCTCGGCCGTCTGTGTGCTCAGTCCAGATGAAAGCCTTTGGCTAAGAAAGGGGGGTGGATATGCCGAAGTCAACATAGGGAGTCGCTGCCTGCCTGAACCCAAGGGAAGCAACAAACAGCAAAGCATGAAAAGCTGACCCTAAGAACCCACGGAGCTTTGCCAACGTGGAGGGGCCTCACACCCACACGGGGCCAAGCCCCTGAGAGCATCCTTCTCACAGAATGTTCCTTGCAGATTTTATTTCCCACCCTTGATGATTCTGGAAGACGGGCTGCACTAGTTTGCACAGCACACTGCCCACCCTTTCTGGCCTGTGGAACTCCTAGGCATCCTGCAAGACCCATTCAAGCATGCCAGCCTCTGTGGGATCCTGGGTTTCCCGCTCCCCTCTCTACACCCACACCCTGTTGTCCTTGTAAGGATGGCGCCATGCTCGTCTCCATGCTTGTCAACTGTGGGGAACCGACAGGGCTCCATTCGTGGACCCCCAGGACCCAGGACAACATCGGGGACGTGATAAGCTCCGTGTAAACTATTTGGGAAGACCACAGTACAGAGACCAGTGGCAGGGAATGGACAGGGAGATCCTCGGAAGGAAACGGCAGGCCCATGGTGGGCTGAGTTAGTGCCTGTTTTAATGGAACTGCTGAGACGCGGTCACTGCTGAAGACCCACGAGGTGAGAGATGGATCAATGCAATCAGGGGAACCATGAAAAGGAGCGGGGACAGAGGAAAGCCTAGCAGTTACCAGGGAGAAGGAGAAAAGAAGAGGCAGAGGAACACGGAGAAGGTATGGCTGGTGACAGCGAGGAGAGTCACAATGATGATTGAAATGAAGGTGGCCCCTGAGCATAAGGTCAGAGCCACGCCAGTGCCCTTGAAATACACAGACTATTCCATTCAACACATCAACGGCCCTCTGCTCTAAGGAGGGTGCCCGTTACCCCACTTCACAGACGCAGGACGCAAGCCGGGGTCCTAGAGCCTGTGAGTGGGTAGGGAGGAGTCACACCCAGGTCTGCCCAGCTCCAACTCCAACACCCTGGGTCAGCTGATCTCACCGTCCCGAGAGCTCCAACGTCATCTGTGGCCATCATGTCAACCCCTTCTAGAACAAGACATTCCTGGCTCCCTGGGGATGAGACAAAGAAGAATCCCACTTCCCTCGAGGGGCTGAGGTTGACCAGAAGTTTCTCAGAGTTCAGGTGTATGGCCCACAGCCCCAAACCGATCCTTGCAAACGGGGACTCTGATCTGCCTGAGCTTCCAAGACCTCTGCATAGGAGTCTTTCTTGGGTCAGTGGGCAGAAGGGTGGGGGCCCCCTGGGTCAGGGCCTCTCTGTGCCCAGCCAGGGAGGCAGGGAGGCAGGGAGGGGAAGCTTCCAGCCTCTGGCCACACTGTGCCGTGGAGAGCTGGGTCAGTCCCAGACAGGAGGAGAGAGCCAGGGGTGGGGGGTGGGGGAGCTGATGAAAAGCCTGGGCACTGGGAACCAGGGCCTCCAGCTCAGCCTAACGCCGGATGACCAGACTGCCAGGCTGTCCAAGTGACCGACTCCCCACTGACGTTACACTGAGGGCCACAGAAGGGACACGCAGCCTTTACGGGAGCTCTGTAGCACGCAGCTGCGTAACCAGTACCTGCGTGCTGGCCCCTACGTCCATCCTAGGAAGGAGCCGTGTCATCATTCATTCATTCACTCCCTGCACAGTCACTGAGAACCCGTGATCTTCCAGGCAACGCCCCTGGTCCAGAGACACTACAGTGAAGACAAAGACAAAACCCCTGCTTTGTGGAGCTTACATTCTGATAGCGGCAAAGACAGTGAACCAAAGGGCCAACAAGTGCACGATGTGAGTTAGACGGCATACGTGCTCGGAAGAAAGTAAGGCAGGGGACCGGTGCGGACGAGGAGTTAGGCAAGGTGGTGCCGTCAGAGCATCGGATTTCGCAGCACCGAGATCTGGTGACGGAAAGTTTCCGGCCAAAAATCAAAAGAGGGAAAGACCCCAAGGCAGGCATGGACTGGACATGAGGAGGGACAGGGTCTGGATTCCAGCAAGAGACACGGAAGGTGGCAGGAGCAGCGAGGGGTCCGGCCACGCGGAGCTGTGACAAAGCGCCCCTCTGTCAGCTGCCCATGCTTCATTCCCAGTCTCCACAAAGCTTAAACAGTCACGTCCCTTGGCTCCCTTCGTCTGCCATTATAACACACAGCTTTGACAAGAGGCAGGATGACTGATTGCTCATTTATACAACTCACAGTAGTGTGTGGCCGGGACATAAATATTTATTTCCTCCAGCTGAGGCCACTCTTGATAACGGGGGGAGTTGGGTATCAAAAGTTTGGACCCCCAACACGTGATGTCACCTGCTACTGGGAGGGACAGGTACCCCGCTGTCCCCCAGTGGCCCCCAGCCAGGCTCTTTAGGGCTGAGTCAGGCCAGGCAGATGCTAAGTCTCCATTCTTACCCACCCTTGAAGACCAAGCAAGCCCGCCCCCCCCCCCCTCCGCCCCCTACAAGCCTCTGGGGACTTGCGGCTCCAGATCCTGGTGCATTTCCCGATGCCTGGCTCTACCCGACTCTCCGATCCATTCTGGTATTTCTGCTTAACCCCACTGCTGCACAGTGACCCCATCAGAGCTGCAGACTGGTCCCTCCCCCTCGGCGCACCTGCGTCCTCCACTCCTTCTGCCCCGCCTGCCATGGGGAGGACGTGTCTCTGCAGCCCGCTAACCTGGGCCAGCCGGGCTCGAGCTGCTGGTCTTGAGGTGCACCCACGCTCCACAGCCCTCAAGATGTTTCCCTCACTTGCCAGTCTCCCTCTCAGCTCCGGTTCTCAAAGTTTACTGAACATGAGAACCGACCACATGGGAAGCTCTTGAAAAATAGCAATGTCCAGGTACCACTCCTGACCAATTAATGCAGAATCTTTGGGGGTGAGGGCCAAGCATGAGTAGTTTCAGAACTGTGTACACGAGTCCATTGTGCAGCCAGGGCTGAGGCTCCCTACGCTAAAGGGAGCTTCTTCCACCTGAATGCGCTTATGCATCATCTGAAGATCATGTTAAAGAGCAGATTCTGACTCAGTACTTCTGGGAAAGGGCCCAAGGTTCTGCATTGCTAACCAATTCCCATGGGGATGCAGTGACAGCCGGTGCATGGACCACACTGTCCATCACGCATCTCCCTTTAAAGTCGAGAAGGGACTTCTGGAAGCGTTAGCTAAAGGGCTCTTCCAGAAGGAAAGAGGAATTTTCTAACATGGGGATAGGAGCTCCTATACCTAAGAAAACTTACAGGGTCCACCTGTACAATAAAGTGTCTCCCGGAATTAAAATCAAACCCTAGGGGCGCCCGGTTGGCTCGGTCGGTAGAGCACGCGAGTCTTGATCTCTGAGTTTTAAGTTCGAGCCCCACACTGGGTGTAGAGATTACTTAAAAATGAAATATTTAAAATAAAATAAAATAAAATAAAAATTTAAATAAAGTGTTTAACAGAGGACCCAGCGCATAGTAGGTGCTCAACAAATGGTACTTTTGCTACTCATGTTCTCTCTGTATTATTATTATTAAGGCAGCACTTACCCCATTTCCTAATCTAACCAGGCATGTGCTTTGGGCATCCAAAAACTGGATGGAGCCCTACAAAACCCGACAAACCACTTTCGCCCTCAGAAGATGCCCTGTGGGTGGGGGCCAAGCACAGGAATGCCTGGGTCCAGGGGCTTTCATCTCGGACACAACCCCACCGACCCTGCCTTGTCTAAGAATACCAGTGCCTTTGGTTTTCCCTCTTTTTTTTTTTTTTTTTTTTAACTAACTTGCCGTGAGCCGTGGATATACTTCTATAGTCCGGTCACAGCTCACAGGGAGCGTGTGCTATGCGTCAGGACCAGTTTTAAGTCTTCTAGTCGGTTTAACTCATTATATATCCGTAAAACAACTCAGGGAAGCAGATACTATTAGCCTCAAGGGCAGACAAGGACACTCAGACCAAGCGGCCTGCCAAGGTCATATACGGAATTAAGTCACAGGGCCAGAAAACAGACAGGGGATTGTACTTCAAAGCCCAGGCTTTTCCAACGCCTCTCTAACTTCCCTTGCTAAGTGATTTCACTAAAATGCAGGTTCTCGGGCACCTGTGTGGTTCAGTCGGTGAAGCGTCTGCCTTGGGCTCAGGTCATGGTCCCAGGGTCCTGGGATCGAGCCCCATATCGGGCTCCCTGCTCCGCGGGGAGCCTGCTTCTCCCTCTCACTCTCCCTCTGTGCTCTTTCTCTCTCTCAAATAAATAAATAAAATCTTTTTTAAAAAATGCAGGTTCTCCTTCAGCAGGGTGAGCTGGAGCCTGAGACACCGCATCTCTCACGAACCCCCTGGGAATGCTGATGTGGGTGGTCCACGGACCTCACTTTGAGTAGCAGAACGACTCATTCTATGACGCCTCCCGGTATTTCTGCCACCGTACCCTTCCGACCAGTGGTTCGTTGGTTCGAGGGGTGACAAAAATCACAATGAATCTCCCCTTTGGACACTTAAGGAAAGTTCTGTTGAAACTTCTGCTCCAATTGCAACATTTTGTGGCAAAGGATATCAGCAGCTGTATGGAAAAGCCGTTGAGCCCAGGAGAGGCTGTAGGAGTCTGAGGGTTATGAAATTGCTTTTAAATTTAAGTGTCACCGCTACTGAGAGCACTCTCTGGACCAGGGAAACCAGGCCCCTCTCAAAAGACAAAGTGAAGAGTCCCCGGTGGAGAAATACAAGGTGGGATTTCTCCAAACAAGCATGGAAGTGAATCACGGAACTGTAAGTTTTCCTTCTCGGATTACCGAGAGAGGATATACACCAAGACCAGAATAAATGATAAAGCTTCCTGCCCAGAAATGTGTTTAAGAGCCAATTGGGACTGTCCACTTAATCAGCCTAGATTCAGCAGCTGGGAGCAAGCAGCCTGGTGAATGAGACACAGGAAATCAGAGCAGAGTGGGGTCGGGGTAAACTCCCAGAAGCGCACTGGACACCAGGGTGACCTGAAGTTCCAAGATCGCAGATGAGGTTCCAGGGAAGCCTGACTTCAAACCGTGAGTCTTCAGGAAAACAAAAATACCCTCCTCAACCTTAATGGTAACACCAAGGTTGGATTAAACAGCCATCGACGAAAATAAGGATTGGTTAGAATGGTACCTTTAGGCCATTTTCCACCACCCGGCGATCCTCAAACTTTGCTCCACAATGGAATCAGCTGGGAAGATTTCAGCACCCACCTCCCCGCCTCATGCTCGTGCCACACTCCCGCATCCATTAAATCACACCCTCTGGGTGCGGGACTCAGGTATCCCTCGTTCTGAAAGCTCCCCGGGGTGATTCCAACGTGCAGCCAAGTTTGAGAACCACCGGCATAGCCTTGTAGGGTCTTTACTCATAAAATGAGGAATCCATCTGGACCAATGGTTCTTCACCTTGTCTGAGGGTTAGAATCACCTTGGGAAGGTTTTCACAAGCAATGATGCCAGTAGCATCCCTGGAAATTCGGGTTAATGTGTAGGGCCTAGGCATCAGCATTTTCAAGAGCTCCTAGGTGATCCTGATGTGCAGCTAGATAGATGACTCACGGTCTGGATGTTTTTGCCAAGATTCCTTCCATTGCTTACATCTTAAGCATCTATAATAGTAAGGCTAAAAGTGCATCTTAGATCTCTCGTCTTTACTTTTAAATCAGGGATTTCTAACTCTGGAAGCGTTCGCAAATCCCCTTATATCATATTAAAAATGTTGGATGAATACACGTGTTTATGTACAGGTGCATGTTTTTGAAGATGAATGTCCTTCCCTTCTATCAGATCCTCAAAAGGTTTTAGTAGATTACCTGAAAGGCAAGTACGTGGTTTCTGATTTAATAAATTGAAGCAAGTTCAAGAATGAATGGAAAAGAAATTTGATCTCGGCAGCGTGTTCACTACACTTTTGAATTTGGGCCATACCTCCTGGCACCAAGCGACTGACTGCGCGTCCTTCCAGCAGGTAAAGTTCAGACCCCTATAGCCCCATCCTCCAAAAGGCGTTAGGGTGACGGATGTCAAGCTTTCAGATCCAAGTTGCACTTGGAAGGAGACTATCCACTCAGACCCTTGAGGTTCATGTCCCCAACTGGTTTAGGATGTTAGGATTTTTGAGTCCTGACTGTTGCAACCTCTATGTCTGGGTCTGGAGCCTGGCTTTCTTCCTCCCCATGTGTCCTTGGGAAAAATTGCTGAACTTTCCTGTTCCTCTTATGAAATGAGGACAATATAAGTCCTTTTAAGATTGCTGTGAAAGATAAGTAAGGAAATACATGTAAAATGCTCAGCATATCGCTTGGCGCAGAGCAAGACCCAAATAAATGGGAGTTATATTACCATATTGCTGATGTTTTTATGACCATTAACATCTCAGTGATCTTGCCCAAGTCGCTAAATTTCACTGAGCTTCATTTATTGATCCATACGGCAAGAAAAATACACCCTGCTTCGTTTCCTTTGTGGGGTTATCGTGATGACTGCTAGAACATGGCAACTCATTATATATTTGGGGGAATCTACAGAGCACAGGACAAGGTCACCCTATAATACAGACATAACCCCTACTCTCAGGAAGTACATTCCAATAGTTGGGACTGACTATGGCAATTTCTCATTACGTATCTGGCGTCCTGGGCAACCTAAACCATCCCATCCAGTGGGCAAGTGGGGGACCACACTCCACCACGCCCACCACAAGCCTCCTATCAGGTAAGAGAGTACACCAACCACTGACTCAATCACGCGTGCCCTGAATCGTCCGCTATCCTCCAGCCAGGACAGCCAATGGCCCTCCCCAGGAGATGGTCCCCAGGCTCGTCCACACGCCCCGGCCTGCCCAGTAGAGTCTTCCCCCAGCACCGTGGAGCACCACCTGCCCCACTGGAGTGAAGCATCACCAACACCTCACATCAGCGCCCCCACCCCCACCCCAGCAAAGACGCAAGGCAAGGCGATCAGCGCTCACTTACCTGGAGTCGGCTTGGCCGTGCGCACGGGGGTGTAGTGGTTCTTGGAGGACGATCTGACCGGTGTGTTCTCTTTGGGAGAGGTATTGATAGCCGAGATAGTTTCTCTTTCACAGTGTGCTATGGGGATTGGTCCCTGTTGTCTTAAGATGTCGGCCAGAGCCCTAAACAAGGAGGAGATCACACAGTGAGATTCACTGAGCAGGTGGACACAACCACAGAGGGAGCTGGCTTACTTCCGTGGGCCCTTTGATGGACAGAGCTACGGAGGAGACACACGCACGGTATTTTGTTCTCAGGCGCCACAGCTACATTGAGTACTGGTCCCGGGGTGGGGGGTGGGGGAGGATGCAGGGTAGAGGATGCCATGCCTGGGGGTACAGGCATTAAAGGGCAGTGATTATGGTTTCTGCCTTCAATGTATGTCACCTGAGCCCTTTCAAAATACTGGCTACCCAAACACCCCCCTATGCTTGGCAGATGCGTGCAGAGCCAGCCAGCAGGACACCCCCGCAGGACATCTGTAGCCTCGATTCCAGCAGCAGGTTACTCATAACACGGGCACAATTGCCCCTTTGAGAAACACCCACCGGGTGGCACGTACTGTATACTGGGGACCCAGCTCTCTGCCTGGGCAGCTCAGTTGGTGAAGCGTCTGCCTTTGGCTCAGGTCATGATCCCAGGGTCCCGGGATCGAGCCCCGCATGGGGCTCCCTGCTCAGCGGGGAGTCTGCTTCTGTCCCTCCCCCCACCTTGTGCTCACTCTCTCTCTCTCTCTCTCTCTCTCTCTCAAATAAATAAATAAATAAACCAAAAAAAAAAAAAAAACAAAGAATGAATGAAAGGTGTGATGTAACTGCAAAGACAGGACATACAGATAACAAAGTAAACACCTGACCACATGGACGGTGTGGACCGTGACTGCAGCTGGAGCTTAGAGGAGGCGACAAAATACACAAACATGGACAGGAAGAAACAGGGGTGCACGGAGATGCTGCCATGGCTGGAGCGCCACGCCCCCCTGCAAGAGACCCAGCTACCCCAACTCTGAGCTACTTGTATTCACTCAACACGTCCCTTCAACCACCAAACGTGCATTTACCGAGGACCCAGCGTGCATGCGTCACCGCAGAGCCAAAGGTAAACAGGACACAGTTCCCACCACCTAAGGGCTCACAATTTGGGCGAAATCAGTATGTGGTTTCTGAGTTAATAAATTGAAGCAAGGGTTTCAAACAGGACTCACTCGGTGGGGGATGCTGTGTGACCTGTGGGTGTGTGACCACTGTTCGTGGAAAGGACAGAGACAGGCAGGGATAGTCGGAAGTGGCGAAGGCGAGTGTGGACAAGCTACAAGAGACCCCGCCACCCAGAGAAGGAAGGCCACCTTAGGGCCAGGTCCCCAGTTCTGAGTGCACCCCTGTTTTGTACAAGCTAGGCAGGGACTCTTCCGTCTACTCAGGGCGTCCCTAAGATGTGGGCAAGGTGCCACGCCCCCAGGCCCCCCCCTGCCCCCCCCCCCGCCCCCCCCCCCCCCCCCCCGCTTCATTCACACCGGGACTCCAGCGCCCGGCACCCTGCCTCCTCGCAGTCTAAAAGCGTGTCTGAGAGTGAATTGTTGCCTTCCATTACGCTGACTCTGACATGCTGAACCTTCCGAGGAGAAGAGCATCAACCTGGCAATCTTATCATTTACTGGCATTTATATAGCAATTTCAGATGTTCCAAACGCTTTACCCTGGCTGGCATTCTCGTCTCTCCGGCTGAAAAGGGAGGAACAGACACTGGGGTGGACCAAGCAGTGAGGGAGAACACAGGAGCTCCTGAGGTTGGCGAAGGAGGTTCAGGCAGAGCCGGGGTCCGGGTCAGGGACCTGAGATTCAGGGTGTGGGAATGAGAAGCACGCACTGCCCTGAAAGGTTGAGAGATTTGGGTCCTAATCCCAAATGAGCTGTTCGACTTTGGGCAGCTCTGCTAACCTCTAAAATGGAAATCTGATCTTTTCTCCCCCATCAGCAAGACAAAGGGTTTAAACAAACATGACCCTTCCAATTAGATCCCTTCTAATTCCAAAATGTTATAAATATTTTCTTTATTTGTCACCACAAATCCACGCAAGCTATCTTGATTTCCTTCATTCCTCTGGTTATCAAAGACACTTTCCTACCATGTTCCCATGGTAAGGAAACAGGGAGCTTGAAAGTTATAACAGAAATGTAGGCCAATGGAATAGAACTGAGAGCCCAGAAATAAACTCATACGTCTATGGTCAATTGATTTTCAACAAGGGTTCCAAGATCACTCAACGGGGAAAGAGCAGTTTCCACTACAAATGGTGCTGGGACAAGTGGATAGCCACATGCAAAAGAATGAAGTTGGACCCTTCATTCACACCAGATGCAAAAATTAACTCAAAGTGCATCACGGAGCTAATTATTAGAGCTGAAACTGTAAACTCTTCGAAGAAAGTATAGAAGTACATCTTTGTGACCTCAGGTTTCACAGGGTTTCATGTATATGACACCGAAATCACGAGCAAGCAAAGAAAAAAGTAGAAATCCTGGACTCTGCTAAAATTAAAAACTTGTCTGCATCCCAGGATATCATCCAGAAAATGCAACACAACCATCAAGAATGGGAGAAAATATTTGTAAATCGTGTGTCTGAGAGGCGACTTATATTCAGAATACATAAAGAACCCTCACAACTCAACAATAAATGACAACAAACAACCCAATCTAAAAATGGACGAAGGATAGAAAAGACATTTCTCCAAAGAAGGTGCACATGAAAAGCAGCTCAGCATCATTAGTCATCGTGGAAATGGAAATCAAAACCACGATGAGACATCCGTTCACACCTACTCAAAGAGCTATCACCAAGAAGTCGGATAATACCAAGTGGTGGCAAGCCTGTGGAGAAATGGGAGTCTTCATTCACTACTGCTGGGAAGGTAAAATGGTGCAGGCCTTTTGGTAAAGAGTTGGGCAGTCCCTCAAAAGGTTAAACATACAGTCACCCTACAGACCAGCAATTCTACTCCTAGGTAGAGACCCAAGAGAAATAAAAACTCATGTCTACACAACACCTGTTTATGAAGGTTCCTAGCAGCATCACCAATAATCACCAGAAGGTGGGAAGAGCCCAGATGTCCATCGACTGATGAGTGGATAAACAAAATGTGGAATACTCACACAGTGGGTTATTTACTCTCCCTTTTTTTTTTTAGATTTTATTTATTTATTTGAGAGAGAGAGAGCGCAAGCATGAATAGGGGTGAGAGGGAGAAGCAGACTCCCCACTGAGCAGGGAACCCAATGCAGGACTCGATCCCAGGACCCCGGGATCATGACCTGAGCCAAAGGCAGATGCTTCACAGACTGAGCCATCCAGGCGCCCCTTATTCAGCCTGAAAAAGCACTGATATACTAATAAATGCCTTGAAAACATCATGCTAAGTGAAAGAAGCCAGTCACCAAAGACCACGTGTTATGGGATTCTATTTACCGAAAATGTCCAGATTAGGCAGATCCATAGAGACGGAAAGTAGATTTCCGTTGACTGGGGACTGTGGGAGGGGAAAGTGGGGAGTGAATGCTAATAGGTATGGGGTTTTTTCTGGGGGAGATGAACATGTTCTCAAAGGATAGCTAGACAACTCGTGGAATGTAGAGAAAGCACCAAATTGTACACTCGAAAATGTAAGGATGAATTTTATGGCAGGTGCATTACATTTCAATAAAGCTGCTACTACAAAAAAAAAAAAGTATATATTAATTTTCTTTCTGTTTCTTGCCTCTCAAGTTTTTATAGAGACTCCTACCCCTCTGAGGACTGTGAAGGGGGATGGGGTCTTGTGGTTAAGTCCACTGCTTTGGGGAGGCCAAGACAGTCTCCATGGGTGCTTCTCTATGGTGATTCTGCGCCCCACCCCCAAGGGGGGACGGCAGTTGGCAACGTCCAGAGACATTTTTGGCAGTCACGCCTGGGGAGGGAAGTGCTGTTGGCTTCTGGTGAGCAGAGGCCAAGGGTGCTGCTAAACAGGCCAGCCCCCACAATAAAGAATGATCTGGCCCAAAATGTCAACAGTGGCGAGCTTAAGAAATCCTGAGCTACCTCTGTGTGGCACGAGGGAAAGCCAGTCTTTGATTAAGGCTCAATGCAATCCAGCTCCACAGATATCTACTGAGCAGCCCGTACTAGGATCAGACACGGGGCTGGGCCAGAGATGCCGAAAGGTAGGTCCCCAAGCAGTGGGCCTGTCTGTCGGGGCCTTTGTTGTATTGTGCCTGGCCACGTTACATAAACATAGGAAGGACTGAAGGTCAGCCATGTCCCCACCTTTGTGGGGCTTTCAGCTCCTATCCCCCGCTTTGGTCCACACTGACAGTGTCCGTGGCAATTTCCGAGGAGATTTGCCCCGGGGCTCATCAGCCAAGGAGGATGCAGCAGAGATGAGATTTTCGAACGGAGCTCCCCTCTCGAAGGATGGGGGGGCTCTTGACTCCCAGCCCCTGAGAAGCCCTGCAGGACGCGGGCTCTGAGGACTCAGGGGTGGAGGAAAGATACTTTTCTGAAGACCATCAGGCTCGGTGGAGAGCGGTGTGCTTGGGTCTGGCTTGCGACTGGAGAAGGAGTTTTACCTGGGGTACAGCTAGGCCGTCTCCTCGTGAAGAGAGTGACTTGCACTGTATCCTTTCCAGATGCCCGCTTGGCTGGGCTGAGCTGGGCAGCGCAGCCAAAGGGGAGGGATGCAACTAGTGAAGCTGTTCCCGAAGAGGCAGGCTCTCTAAGGGTAGGTCCCTGCCCTGTGTGGTCCTAATAAAGAGCATGGTATCCAGGGACACGCTCCCGGTCCCCCCACCTTCTGGCAAGGGGAGAGGTGGCCCTAATTTCCAGGTGGTGTCCTTAGGAGCGGTGCCCTCTGGCAGCCCCCCTCACACCCTGTTCCCTCAGCCCCTCAGCTCGTGACCTCCCTTCCTTGTTCCCGTTCCTCTGCTCCTCTCCATCTTCCATCCCCTTCTCCCCAGGGTGCTTGATAAATATTATTCTAATTCTGAAACGTGCCATCCCAGTCTCACCTAATTAATCTGGATGCGCCCCAGGAAATGGGTTAGGGCCTGAGCTATTTTCCAACCACGGGAAAGAAAATCGGTCACTGAGGAACAGGGAGGCGGGGCTTGTGGGATGGGGAGAGTGGGCAGCCACTTCCAGGTCCGAGAGGGGGGCAGAAGGAAGGAGAGCAGACAGGTGGAGGGAGTAAGGCAGGGACTCAGAGCCACAGAGAGGCAGGGGGGAGGCAGAGACTGGACACGAGAGAAGGGGACACAGACAAGGGGACAGAACCGGGCAGGGACAAGTAGGTGGAGGGAACAAAAGGGAAAGTGAGGCCAGGAGGGGGAGGGCTCAGACTGCGGAGGGGCAGAGGGGGCAGGACAGAGCCAGGCAAGCGAGGACAGAGGGGGTTTCCGAGCCAATGACCAACCCCACCCGAAACCCTCGGCCCCCCACAAGCGTCTCATTTAAGAACCTGAAGAATTGGGGCGCCTGGCTGACTCAGCTGGTGGAGCATGTGACTCTTGATCTCAGGGTCGTATGTTGGGCATAAAGTTTACTTAATATAATAAAATAAATAAATAAATAAATAAATAAATAAATAAATAATAAAATCAAAATTAAAATTAAAATTAAAAAAAAAAAAACTTGAAGAATCTTGCTGATCGTCCTTCTCCTCCCAACCTCCCCTGCCCCAGCACCACATTTGCTGCCCTATCAGGATATGTCTAACAAAAGCATGCTTTTTGCCTGAATTGCCTGGATCATGGCCTTGGTTCGCTGCTCCCTTTGGCACATGGATTCCTTGGCTTTTGTGGATGCGTGGCGAGCAGGGGAGAGTAAATTAACTGGGCAGCAAATCGGAGCAGGGAAAACAGTCGTTTGTGAGCATTCAGGCCAGGAAACTTCAGGGGTTCTCAGGAGCCCCCATCTGTGTCTTCACCATCTTCATCTCTGAGACACCCCCTCACCTCTGCGCCGCACTAACCAGGTTCTACACACGCTCGCCTGCCTGATCCGCCGTGACACCCACTCGAACCCTGCGTGACGCTGGCAGGTGGTACCGCCCCGATATTTAACCAGGAACTGAGGCTCGGACGGATTCTAGGACTGGAACGTGATGGAAGAGAAATTTAAATCTGGGGCGCGTGACCCGAGTCTGCGTGTCCTTTTGCTCACGGGACCGCTGCTTATGTTCACTTCACTGCCCCGTGCCGGGTCCACTTGTGCCAGTGAGTCCTTCTGGTCTCTCCAGCTGGGTCGGCCAATTTAGCAAATGCCAGCTAACATTTAGGCATGGAGAAACGATCAGTAAAGGAGCAATTTGGATCAAGACCCCTGATTTACCTGCTTGAAAACCTTGGTTAATAGTGCCAGCAATCCCAAGGAAACGGAAAGGTGTTTGAACGTCCCAAAGTGTTGACTTATCTGGGTACCAGGGACCAAGCCCGGTCAACATTTTGATGTGCTGCCACCTGCATTCAAGAGACATGGAATCTTTCTAAAAAGGGCACGTGATTCCCCTTGACAAGAGAGAAATAAAACCTTCATACCTTTGCTTCATGACCTTGCCTGCTTGGGAAATTCAGCAGGAACTCAAAGACTTAGGAAATGGACCGCTATCATTGATCGAGCAATTACTATGTGCCAGACACCAATGCTAAACTCTCACATGCACCGTAACCTCTAATCCTCAAAATGACATGATTTGGTAGATGCTATCAGTAGCCACAATTAACTGCTGAAAGTACTAAGATTTTTGCAAGGTTAGCTATATTTTGCCCGAGGGCACACAACTAGGAGGTGGTAAATCCAGATTCCACCAACGGGTAGGTTAAGAGACAGAGGGCCGCCTTTACACCACCAGATTATCCATTCATCCACTCCGTCACATTTGTTTCTCCACCTAATGCATCCCTCTAATGATCTCTGAACACAAGGTTCTAGAGAGTGCTCAATCGTTACTGGAAAAATTGGCCCAAAGAGAAGCAGCTCCCGCTCAGCTACCCATTTCTAGCAACCTTCGTGAGTCATCAACATCAGCCGCTTGGAACGTTTTTACATTGTTTTGAGCAGGCAACTGTTTTGTCCCACCAAGTCCTGAGCAGAACACCAGCATACTCACTAAGACCCTTGTTCTGCACGAGGCCCCAGTGAGAAGCCACTGTGCCTGGGCTTCGTGGAGTTTCTGTCTCGGGAGTTCCGAGCCACATAAATGCCACAGATGGGGAAAAAGTAAGTTCACCTACTGTCCAGTAAGCTTTTCTCTGCCAAGGGCAAGGCAAGCTGACTCGCTTCGACCCCTAACTGTGCCCTTACGCTTTCCGGGAGGAGTAGGAAGACATTTCTGCTGTTGGATAGGTATGATAAAAGGCCAAACAGATCGACTATTCCATGGATAAGCTATTCTGGTTAATGTTCTTACTCCTGAGGACTAATGAGAACACTCTTGATCTTGAAGAATTTTCTCAACGCATTCCTGCCTAATTAAGTAGAATATACTGAATATAATTAATTTTTTTTTTTTTTTAAGAGTGCAAGTTTCTTCCATGAGAGGGCCACCAGCCTAATCTTTAGCTCTCTTTGGAGAACACTAAGCAAAATGCAGACTATTCTAGGAAAATGGAGCTATTCGTGTAAAAACTGCAGGATGAACCATGAAAGGTTGTTTTTTTTTTTTTTTTTTAATTTTTTCCTCCTTAAGTAAATCTCTGATGGCTACTTTTGTATTTGTCCTAGAAATAGAATGTGGACATTCTATTCTAGTTAAATCAAATATTCTGGTTATCTGAGTTCCAGAGAACGGAGCTTTTGCGTGATGCTGGGAAGAGCTAGCGTCCTCTGTAACCTCATCCTCCTACCTGTTTACTGGGCAGTCGGCATGCCTTTAATTCTCCAAAATACGCACTCCGGACAATCGAAGTGAATATATTTTTAATAAACACGGACCAAGGAGAACGGCTTCATTTAGTTCTTATTCCTGGTTCTCTCACAGTCCACTTGAAAAACACAGCTGCTGGCTTTGTGTGTGCACAAGACCACTCTCCTCATACAGAGAGGCTCCAAATGGGTGTGGAGATCTCCTTTGTTGTGGTAACAATGTTTGTGCATCTGCACTGAGCTGTTCTGGGGGTCTGAGTTGTCCCCGGGCACAATCGGAATTCATCGTGGCCAATGAACACCGCGGGACCCAGGGAGGGAAGGCTTGGCCCGCCTGCTTTGTTTTCCAGGCAAGCAGGGCACGTTGCTCCATCCCGACGGGCACCTGTTGGGGGTCTGTCACGTGACGGCCAGCCACGAGCCAGGCGGAATGTAGACGTGCCTCCTCTGGGGCACCCCCGTCCGCCCTTCAGAGCATCCCCTCCACACACTGCATTCCTGGCCTCATGAATCATGTGAAAATTTACCCAGGAGTGGGAAACTGGGTAGCGTCAACACCAAGTCTAGACTTTCCAGAAATACCTGGATTGTCTGAGAATGAATCAAAGACCTCGATGGGCCAAGGACGACCACCACTTCGAACTGGGGAAAACAAAAATGCTCCCCACAATTTGTCAGCAGAGCCACGTGGGCAGTCGGGTGACACAGGAGTTAACAGATGTACCTGCCACTGGTTTTTTTCTTTTGTTTTCTTGGCATCAGTGCACAGACCGAAATCCACGGCTGAGGCAAAATGAAGGTGGGGTAGCCTCGTGGGGATGCTGGAGCAAGAGTCCCTGGGTGGGAACGCTGACCACTTAGTACACTGGCGATCACCAGTTAGTTACATAAGTGCCCGGTGGTTCTGTTTCCTCATTGAAAAAATAAAGCTGAAATAATAAGGCCAAAAAGAATGTCTACCTCTTAAGAGTTATTACGAAGATTAAATGAGTTAATATTCGTAAAGCACTTAGGACAGGACCTGGCAACCAGGAAGCGCTATGTAAATATTTGATTAATAAATAAATCCAGAGACAACCTCCTCGTGTCTGCAACAGGCTCAGCCCACAGGACCACAGCAGAAGTATGGGTGGAAGAGGGGCATCCCGGGGGACTGACTCCACGGCGCCAGATGAGCAAAACTCAGTGTGAACAGGGAGCCACTTGGCACGCTCTGGCCACAGGTCGTCCTGGAAGGGACCACCCACGTTCTGTCTTTTCCGCTCAGACCTCAGGACAGGCATGCCTCTGGTCACACAGCAGTCTTCCCTGAACCCTGAACCTGGCCTCCTACAGCCAAGTGCAAACAGACAGCCAATCTGTTCCTCTCTGCGAGGCCGTCACAAACTGTGCTTCTGCTAGACCACGAGGAAGCTCCAAGATGAAGTACCACCGAAAAGCAAGGAGACTCACATCATGAGCAAAACAAATCAGGATTCCAGCAGGGCATAAAAGAGCAAACGCATCACACTGGCCAGGGCAACGTTTGCTGCAAAGGATTCAGCTGGAGTTTTGTCTTTTTTTCCCTTCATTCTTCCTACTTCCCTTTTCCTTCTTTTTCCTTCCTTCCTTCTTTAAAAAAAAAAAGCATAGGGGCGCCCGGGTGGCTCAGTCATTAGGCGTCTGCCTTTGGCTCAGGTCATGATCCCAGAGTCCTGGGATCGAGCCCCGCATAGGGCTCCCTGCTCCGCAGGAAGCCTGCTTCTCCCTCTCCCACTCCCCCCACTTGTGTTCCCTCTCTCGCTGTGTCTCTGTCAAATAAATAAGTAAAATCTTTAAAAAAATAAAAAAATTTAAAAAAGAGCATAAACATGACTGGCATTTCCAAGCTCAAGTATCTTCGCATCAACGCAACCATCAGAAGAGTGGGGTACACATAAAGACCACCCGATACCCTCCCCATTTTAATTACTTAAGCCATCTATTCGTTCACCCACATTACCTGAGCACCCACCTTGTGCCAGGCACTACTCTAGGCGTAAAATACAGGTGTGAACAAGACAAGCAAACACACGTGTCATCCCAACATCATGGTCGGGGAGACGGACAAGTGCCTAGCCCTGGAGACCAACCAATTTCCCAAAAGGAACCTTCAGATGTTTACGAGGTGCCTGAATGACTGAGACCTGCATGTTGCTCTTGGAAATGTCACTTGGGGGTTCTGTTAGAGATTTATAAGCCCATTTCTATGTGACCCTCCTTCACACAGGCACAAACACTTGAATGCGTGTCCTGTGAGGAACAGACTCATAACTAGGGATGAGTTTATCCAAGAAAAAGGGAGATTGAAGGGGGCATGCCCTGCTATCTTCATAGAGAAAGAAGTCTTCTTGTCTTCCAGAAGAAAGGATACATTTCCTCTGGGTTGCCCCACTCAGTATGCCTCATGCCAAGAAGTCAATGTTGGCTCCCGGTAAGAATTAACGAGAATTATGTCCTAACAACCTAATGGACAGCTCCAGGAATGGAGAGAGCCCAGGTCTCGATGCACATGTATGGGAGGACTAAAACACCTCCTAAGTCCCTTTCACCCAAGAGATTCTATGAGTTTAAGATGCTAAAAACAAGTCACTGGAGGCCATTTGCAGACAGCATTCTTACCTGACGGGAGTGTGCAAGGAAAATGCATTTTCTCCCAGGGCAGTTGGATTTGACGGTACGGATGTATACTCTGCTTGCCTCAACCTCCCAAGGATGCTGAGATCAGAATGGGGCCAGAGACGAGCACACCTCCACAACTTGATAGCCCCCATCCCACAGCCAGGCTAACAGACTAAAGTCGGGGCCAAGGGCCTCACCCAAGGGCATGGCGACAGAAACTGACCCAAGGTGGGATTAGCCTGCCTCTTATCTCAGCTCCCAGGAAACCCCAGGTTCCTAACCCCTGGTGTCCAGGGTCTCATCCTGTGGCAAGAGGGAACGAGTTGCAGCAGAACCCATAGCAGAGTTCCCAAAGCCGAAAGAGAGAGAGTTTCTGGATTCTAAAAACTCAGGGCAATACAAAAGAAAAGAAACAAGAGAGGCAATTAGCAGGAGCCCCCAGAGGGAATTAAAAAGGGAATTCGAAGCAGCCTATGGTCAAGCATCACCAATTCACCAGAAACGGGACCAGGCTAATCCCAATCAATGAAATGGGCATGGAAATTCTAAAACACTCTAAAGGAAATGCATTTTTACTGCTTCCCGGGCCATTGCAGGATTACAAACTAGGCTAGAAAAAAAAAAAAATTGATCTTTGGAGAGCTACTTCATTGAATAGATAAGAATGATTGGTAATTAGCATGCCAGCACCTATGAAGAGCCTGCTTGAAAAATCTGTCCTTCCGCGTGGTCTGTGTGTCCTGCACAATCTTTGCAGTCTTGTCTGAGCCATTAATCTGTTCATCACAGATTTTTATCAGAGGAAAGAAAAACAACCTCACCCAGGTCCGATTTGGATACATGCGGAATTAGCAGAGTCTGAATCGATGCAGTTTAATGAAGTTACAGCAGCACAAGTTCAAGGAGAGCCGGAGGGAGAGAGAGCAAAGGGACACAACCCAACGGAAGTGAAGAGGGATCAAAAACGCAGGACAGATGGGAGAAACAAGCAACAGCGGACAAAGACACCAAAAGGAAGGAGAAGAAACATTTTAATGATGGGACTTGAAAGAGGGAGGGAGAGAGAAGCTGACAGATCCTCTGCTAAAAGATCCAATTGTCTTTGTGAATGCTTGAGGCTGGGGGAGAAGATGCTGGCCCAGAGGTGGGCAAGACGCTGCCTGCTGATTATCTGAGAACGGAAAAGCTGTGTGATTTCCCGTCATATCAAGAGTGCCCCCCACACACACCTCTGGGTGTGGGGGGGTCATCCCCTGGGAAAGTTCAAGCAAACTTCTCGGGATGCAGTCAAAAAAGTCACAGAGGGCCAGCTGCTAGTCCAACTGGGTAGCTGGAATCCTGATTCTTCCACGGGGCCCAGAGCAGCCTTGGTGCCTGAGAGGTGGGGACCAGTGCCCATTCCCGCCCAACCCCTAAGGATGAGGGCAAGGGTCTGCATTCCCAAGACCTTCAAAGGGAGGGGATGGGTGGGCTCTGGAACCCACTCTCAGGCGCCACTTAAAATGAACAGCCACTCCCCTGCAAGCCCTCTTGGGTTCAAATCCTTCCTCCCTGGGCCAGCAAGACCAAAGGAAGATCCAAGAGGGGACACAGCAGAAAGCATCCTTCCCAGAAGAGGACATTTGGCTAAGGGAGCCACGAATATGTCCAGAGGACAGATGTCCTAAGTAATGAGACTTTAATGCCGGAGCTAATGGGAACAGTACACAAGACCAAATGCCAAAAACGCAAGGAATAATGAGTGTTTGGGAAGGCTGCAGAAAGCAGCGACTCCTCTCTCCCAAACACCCGAGGAGCGGGGCCAAGGTTGTAGCCACCCAGGGCCTGGTTGAAACTCGGCCTCCATGGTCTCGAGGTGGGGACAGTGGCCCTGGGCAAGGAGGAACAAGGATTCTCCTGTTCCTCTGACCCGTATGGGTCTGAGCCGGGGTGGGGACTGGAAATGGTGCCCAGGAACACCCCCTCCCTGGGGAGAGCTAGGGAAATTGTTCCCACACCCCCATCTCAATCAGGTGAGTGCCCCCCTCAATCAGGGACTCTGCCCTGGGCGGCACAGGCCAGGGAGTGCAAGCCCCACCACCGACCACCACCATGGCCATGACCACCACCACTGACCGGGACAACAGAAGTTTGGGAGTAAAGCCCGGGGCGCTGAAGTTTCCCCGGGATGCCTTCCTTCGAGCGTGCCTTTCAGGACAGGGGATTTGAGATCATAAGAAACAGAGAAACACCTGGAAAGCATGAGGAATTAGGAGACACAGCTGGGAGAACTAAACAGGGAAAGCACAGGACCAGAGCAGTGATCAGCAGTGAGCCGGCCAAAACTCTCTTGTGTGCACTGTGCCACAAGTCATAAATGGGGCAGGGAGGGGGGGTGGTGATAAATGGAGCTGTTTGTGAGCTGTAGGTCTCAGTAATTAAAACTGGGAATGGCCCGAGGTCCACATCCTCTCGGCCCCAAATCACTTCCTCTCCCTAGCGCCTCTATCACTCTCTGGAGCTGGGACTCCTGCAGAATCGCCCCGGGGGTTCTGCCAATACGGTAAAGGTTTGTTGTTTTCACTGTTGTTGTTCCTCCACTGGAATCGGGGTGTTTTGCTTCGCTTTTGTTTTTTCACGTTTTCTTCGTATTGCCTTCACCATCCTCAGCCAACAGGATCCATTCTTGAAAACAAGCCTGCTTTTCCCTCTCCCTCTGCCTGATGCTCCCCCCTGTAGTGCTCTCTCTCTGTCAAATAAATAAAATCTTTAAAAAAAAAAAAAAGGAAAAAGAAAACAGGCCTTTGCTCCGCCCTGGTGGCCTCGTGCCCTGTAGGTAACGTAAGCGAGGCCACCAGCCCGGCTCTGCTGTACCCTGATCTGTAGGGCAGTGGTGCCCCCATTTCTCAGCACGATAACCCGTGCCAGGGCACAAGGCAGAGGGTTCTTTGCTTTCTTAAGGCATCTGAGCATCACTGACCCGTTTACATCTGGGAAGGTGAGAACCGGCTGGCCCCCCTAGGAGACGGAGACTGGCGATGTTCTAGCTGTGTGACCTTGGGCAAGTTACTAAGCCTCTCTGAGTTGATTTCCTCGGCCATTCAATGGGCACGGATCCCCAGAGGGTGAAGGAAGGATGCAGTGAGACAGTTTGTGGCCAGTGCATAGCACGGTTCCAGGCCCAGAGGAAGCCTTGGAGACTGAGAGCTCTCGAGAGCCTCTCCCTACCACCCTCCCTGTTTCATCCACGTGACCTTGAGCCCCCCCCCCTCACTGAGGCCTCTGGCCCTCCTCAAGGCCAGCTTTTTGCAGGTGCACAACTGACGGAGCTGTGTAAGCTTCCGGGAAACAGACTTCCCCCCATCCTGACCTTTGAGCAGAGGAAGGAGGCTCTCCAGCCACAGAGAAGGGCTGACTCCTCCCAGGGTCCAAGAGTGCCCGTTAGGGGGTCTTCGGGGCCAGAGGCTGTGCCCCAGCCCACGCATGCACTCTGGGGGCGGGGGGGTAGGAGAGCGCAGTAAACGCTCGTTGGGAATCTACGGGCCATGCTCACTGGCAGCCCCACCTCCCTGCGCGTGTAAACATTTCTACCTCATCGATGGCTGTCTGGCCCCAATGGGGACCTCACGTGAACGCCAGATCGCAGAGGTGATGGCATCCACACGGACAGAAGGGAGGGCGCAGAGACCCTCCAGCTCTGACCCCAAGCCCAGCCCCACACATCCCCAAGAAACTGGGTCCCTCGACCCTCAGAATCAAATTAGGAATCTAAATTGAGCTGTCTACTTATCTCGTGAAGAAATGTGGGACATTCTTTTTTTTTTTGGTTCTCCCTTTCTGGGCAGTTATTTGAACTCCTTCCTGCAAATTCGACTCCTTTCTTTTCCCAGTGCCTCCCCTGTCTGCCCCTGACACACTGGTAGGACATGAAGCTGATTTTCTGAGGGCTGGTGATACCCTTATGCGTGCAGAGTGGTCTCTGCAAAGTGGCCAACGTGGTGAGCCCGGCTCGGCTTTGCAGGGCCAGTGTTCATTACTGGAACGCCTCTTCTGGGCTCGGCCTCTGGGGACAGCGGCCGTGGCTCCCAGGAGAGCAGGTCTCATTACTGGAGGCACTCTTTATGTCTGCGAATAACTGGCCGATCACCTACCCCATTCATCGGCCTCAGCCCCGTGACTCATCGCTGCTTACAAGAATCAGATCTGCCCTAAGAGGATAAAAATCTGTGCCATTACGGAGACTCAAGATGACATGCCATGGGCTCCGAGAACACTTCCAGGAGAGGAACTGTGGCAACATTTTCTGGAGAAGAGGCAGCATGGGGCCTCCCAGGGTGACTGCTTGGAAGGAGGACACATTAGGATACACACGTCCTGGTTCTTTCAAAGTTACAATTAGGCACATTGCAGGACACGGGCCCCGAACCTCATGCCATCGAGATGAATTTCACAGAACGGCTGGACCTAAATCTCCAGCTTCATTAGGCATCCTTCTAGAAGCTTCTCTAGACCCCTCACCTTGTATACACCCTGTCCCTGTGGGGTCATGCCCCAGCACTGGGAAGGGGCAAGGGCTGGTACCAATGAACGTACCTCTGTGGCTAAGAGAGCTGTCATATATGCGGGGAGCCATCCTGGAGGACAAAGGTGAAATCCTCCCCACACTGGGCCACAGGGCGCCTGGAGGTCTCTGGTGGTCTCTGGCAAAACTAAAACTCATTGAACCTGGTAGGTCTCAGCGTTCCCCCCAACCCCATCTCTGGGAGAGAGAGAAAGCATTCAGCGCCCACATTCTGAATTACAGAGGTCAGCCCACAGTTTTACTCGGTGGCCCCTTACCATGGTTCACAACTTTCTGGCTTTCATTGCATTCCCCTTCTTCAGTGCTCTGCATCCCTCAGATCTTATTTGAAGGATGGTGCTTTGATCAGGTTATCGCCCTCTGCAAAAGGACCTGGAGAAAACTGCAAGGGCGCCCCGGAAGACGGAGAGAAATCATTTTAGGGGATGATCAAACTGAAGGAGGAAGGACCAAAGCAATGTAGGGAAGCGACAGAGGGGAGAAGGCCCTCACTCACACCTCTAAACATCTGGAAGTTCTCTGGTGGCGATTGAGAAACAGGTGCAAAAAGTGAAGCCACCATGGGCGCTCACTGCTGAGCTGCACCTGAGCAGGAAAGTGGGCGGGCCCAGGACGCAGGCCCCTCCCCCAGCTTCCGGGTCTAGCTCGCCACCCACCAGCTAGGGACCCCTGACATGTGATCTGGCCTCCCCGGGCATCGCCTCACCTATAAAATCAGGAAGTTAGGCTACATGACTGGCCTGCAATAAAAATTCTACAATTCTATAATGATGACAAAATAATAAAACGTATGGTTGGCTCTTGAGCAAGGCAGGGGTTAGAGGCGACAACGCCCCCCCATTCAGTTGAAAATCCAAGGATAATTTTTGACTCCCCAAAAACTTAACTACTAATAGCCTACCATTGACTAGAAGCCTTCCCAATAACACGGCAGCCAAACCATATTTTGTACCTTACGGTGTAGCATATACTGTATTCTTACAATAAACTAAGCCAGAGAGAAGAAAATGTTAAGAAAATCCTAAGAGAAAACCCGTTTACAGTTCTGCACTGTATCTTTGGGGAAAAAAAAAAAAAATCTGAGGGTGCCTGGCTGGCTCAGTGCGGAGAGCATGTCACTCTTGATCTCAGGGTCGTGAGTTCGAGCCCCACGTCAGGCGTGGAGCCTACGTTAAAAAAAAAAAATGCAGAATAAAACTGAAAAAAAAAATCTGTGTGTAAGTGGACCCATGCAGTTCAAACCTGTGCTGTTCAAGGATAACTATATTACTCTGCCTTTTCAGGACGATTTGGTTTTACTTCTAAAGATAAAAGAAGAGGAAGAACGACAGGGGGAGCAATCTATCCTGAACAGGTGTGAAATAAGCCTGCTCAAAGCCAAGGGACGGAGACCCTCTGAGGGTTTATGGGTAAACCCTTGCACCAAGCCCTCTTCCCCATCCGCAGTACCTACTAGAAACATGAGGTCAGAAATGTGACTCAGGGAAAAATAATGGGCTGGAGTTTCCCAAAACAGAGAAAAGAGGGGGAGAAAAAAACATCTCATCAGAAGATATTTAAAAAACAAATTTAACCCAGGCTCTAATAGAGTCCCTTCCCCATGGACAATCTGAGACATGTCACCCGCAAGTCTGGAAGGCAATTTTGTGGTTCTACAGGATGGACGTCGTCAAGGGATAAAACCAAGATTGTAAGACAAGATGCACCTGAGTTTGCCATAATCCTAAAGACAGATTATGCAGCACATCGCACGGGGCGGAGGGGTGACATCCCACGGCCAGTGGCTGGCTGCCCCTTCCAGCCTGGAGTGGGGGATTCCTACTCACTATGGAAAGGCAGCCAGAAATGTTAAGATCTAAGGGCAATCGATGCTGCCAGGCCCTGGAGAAATCGGGCAGTGCAGGGGGAAGGACGAAGCCTCCTTTGGTATAGCTCCCTTCTACTCTGGATCCTCCGTGGGCATGTCTGCCCGGGGCTGGTGAATTAACCTCTTTCCATCAGCTCACTTCTTCAGCTGTCCGAACCCCTGGATCGAAATCAACTGCCAAATCAATCTGATCTCTCATTAAAATAGGTTGAAAACAGTGAATTGGACTTTTCCTCCACCTGGGTCTTGGCAATCTAGCAACTGTGGGCGAACTCTTGTTATCTTAGCAGCAGATTCCTCCCGAGGAACACGCTCGGAGCCTGGGGTGCGGCTGTGGGTGGGGAAGGAAGACACATGTGTGTGCCTTCTGGGCTCGGGCGGGGTGCAAGAGGACAAGAAGACAGTAAAGCAACAGACCAGACAGAACTGTCAACGTGCCAGATTCTGGAAAAGCAGTTTGCACAGCTGACCTGCTCAATCAAGAATGAACTCTGCCAGCCTTATGTGTCCAAGGTAATCCCCACCTTAGAGGCTTACGTTATATGGCTTGAGACGTATCTCGCCCCCCAGCAGGTAAGTGGGGCTCCTCTGTGGAATCGAAGGCATTTGCGTGTAGCCCAGGACCCGGGCACCGCATCCGCTTCTCACCCCATTGCCTCCCTCCTTTAGCCATTTTTGCCTCTTCCTGTCTTCCTGGTGTCCTTCCCTAACCCCTCTTCCATAAGCCTCCTTAAATTCTTCTACAATTTCCCTGCTTTCCCTGCATGCATTTTTCTTCCCTCCAAAGCAACAGAAAACAAGCAAGCCTCAGACCTTCAGTCCAAGGCAAGATTTTTTTTTTTTTTCCCTGTCCTTCCAACTGCTCTATTTGAAGTAAAAAACAAGTTGACTCTCTGTTTAGATCAATTCATTATAGTGAGCTCGCAGTGCTCCAAGAAATGGGAGTGTTTGGGGATGCGGTGACAATTCACAGCCTGCGAATCCAGGAAGAGAATTCGCGAAATCAGCCAGCAAAGGGGTCCTGCTATTGCAGCGATGTGGTCAGGCAGCCCATAACAGGCCTCTTTGGGTTTGCCATGGATTTCTAGAGGGAGAAAAGGTGGAACAGAGTGTTCTCTTGATTCCTCTAGAAACAAGCTGAGGAGTCCAAAGACAAAGGACCCCCCCGATGGCTGTCAGGTCGCTTCCTGACACCTCTCCCCTTTCCCGGCCGCATCTGGCTCAGGTTCTTCTGCCCGCAACCCTGAGCACGAACCCCCACCCCAAATTCCTCCATCCCCTCCATCCCTGTAGAGTGGGGGGACCCAAGGCAGCCCTGCCTCCACCAACTACATCCAAAGCACCCTAACAGCTTTCTGCCCCGGCTGCTAAGTAGCCACTAAAAAAAAAAAAGCCAGAGTTTCTCACTTGGAGAGTCTCATCTCCAGGACACTAATGAATCACCTCCAGGTAAGGAGGAGGGAACAGGTTTGAATGTGAGACAGCTCCTAGGGCCCCATTTCCTGGGCCGAAGCCCCTGCCCCCCGGGGAGAACATCGCAGCCCCTTGGCGAATAAACAGCCCCAGGAAGCAATGCAGAAACGGCTCAGGCTCAGGAAGCATTAAACTCGGGGCATGCCTGCAGGTTATCAGCTTGAGCTTCAGGCCGGGGAAGGTGAATAGGGGAAGGTGAGGTAGCGATCCAGGTGGGAAACGGAGCCCCGGCGGGGAAAGGTGGGCACCCCAAGTCCAGTGGCTCCCCAGATCCAGAGCACAGCTCAACCTTTGGTCCCTCGGGCCGTCCATCTCTTCCTCCTCCCTGGGGTCCAGCCGAGTGTGACTGATCCTCTGTTCACGTCACCAGAGAGCTGAGAGTTTCCCCGACAGACACCGACTTCTCACACAGAAACAAGATGGCAAGAAGGTCTAATCACTTCTGGAAAAGACTAAATCTGTTCTTCCCTGCGGGGGCCGGAGCCCTGAAAGGAAGCTGGGCTCTAAGGAATGTGTGCCACGGGCAAGCAGAGGGCTGGCTAGCCTGGGGACACCAGGAGGAGGCAGATGGCTGATCTCAGGGCGGAAGCCTCCCCTCTACCCCTTCCTAACCCTCCCACATCCCTTCTGATGAGGCGGTTCTCCTCCCTCGGACCCAGCCCCTGCCTGCCCAGCTCCCATCTTCGGAGACAGGATCACTCGCTGGAATAAATCCTTCACCTTTCCAGAAAGGAAATGTCTCTGCTGAACTATTTCAAGGCATATGGCGCCACACACACAGCCCACTTCTTCCACTGACCCCTGGCGAGGGTGCATCCTTTCCTCCTCCCCACTCTCCCTAAGGAAAACTCATGAGGTGGGACTAGTTCTCTCTTCCCTTTTCCCTACTCCGGTCCCCAAAGAGACCCTCTGCACGGAACCCCTCCCCCCCACCGGAATGGCAAGCGGTGACCTGTGAAGTGTGAGCGAATTGAGATGCGTCGTGGGAAGGCGCGCGCCCAGGAGTCGGGGAGCAGCTCCCTGCCATGTGCACGCTCAGCCTGACCCGCCCCGGGGAGGGGAGAGGTCGAGGTGGGATGCTGTTGTGCCTGAGGCACCCAGAACTGGACGCTGAGTTCCACCTCCGCCCCCCCACCCCCTGCCCAAGGTCACTCATGGAGTGTCCTCGAGGGATGGCTCATGCTCTGTCCCCTTCCCCCAAACACAGAGACAGGCACTGTCCCCCACCAAACAGGCACCGGTATGTTGGTTTCCAAAGCACCCAGCAGGCGAGACTGCAGCTGCCAGCAGAGAATCTGTGAACTGAATAAAATCAGGAGGTGAATTTGAGGGAGAAACATCCCATGTTGACATCATGGTCTGAGGCTGGACTCAGCTCCCTTCCACAGTTACCTTCCTTCCCTGACCCCAGAGAGAAACTGCTCCGACGCCATCACCAGTCCCTGAGCCACACACCTGTACACAAACGAGTCACCCTAGTCTGGGGCTGGGGGAGGGTGCGAGGTGATGAGGAGGGGAGAAAACACCCAGAGGGACAGGGACATGTCCAGGGTCACAAACCAGTAGAACAGAGGCCAGAGCCAGCATCCAAAGACCATCATCAGTATCCTCCCAGGTGATGATGAATACATTCAGTAGGGTGGTGGCAAGGGCAGGGTAGGGGGTGGCTCAGAGAAGAAAGAAACCAAGAGAAAGGTTGGTGGGAATCAACCAGCAGGGGAAGGTGGGACAAGAGGCCAGGAGGCCAGGAGAAGGTGAAGAGAAACAAGGCTCTGGGGCCTGGAGGTAGGTAGAGGAACGATAAGGACCAGGTACATCTGCTTCTGGAAGGTGCCTTCCCATAGGCTATGCCTTCTCTGCTTTCCAAGGTGAGCCAAGAGCGAGAACCCTTCACCAGACCAGACCCAAAGGAGACATGGACTGACCGCACCCCATTTCTCACAATTCCTCCACTCGTGCCAGGGACCAGCCAGGCACAGACTCACTACCTAAAAGATAAGATGGGGGACTGGGGGGGTGCCTGGGTGGCTCGGTCATTAAGCGTCTGCCTTCCACTCAGGTCATGATCCCAGGTCCTGGGATCGAGCCCCACATCGGGCTCCCTGCTCAGAGGGGAGCCTGCTTCTCCCTCTCCCCCTGCTTGTGCTCTCTCTCTTGCTGTGTCTGTGTGTCAAATAAATAAATAAAATCTTAAAAAAAAAAAAGATGGGGGGGACTGGGGGACGGTGGCACCTTAGGGTGATGAGTGTGGATTATACACGGGTCTGCTTGTGGAAGCAACCAGTTCTAACACCCAACTATGTATGTCACTATTGAAATACCCACACGTCCTGCGTTTGACTCAATAAAACCTGCCAAAGAGTATCATCTTTTCTCAACACCTTCAAAGGAAGAAAAAAAAAAAAAATCATGCCCAGAAATTTCTATCTGCCTTTCTCTTCATCAGGGTCCGGCTGATTAATGTCCACAGCAGCAAGGGAAGAAGGCTTTCAGGCCGAAAGAATAGAAATGAGCTTAAGCTGTGTGGTTCGGGGTGGGGGCCTGCTTGACACTCAGAAGCAGGACTGGTCAGGGGGGAGGGGGTCCTGGTTACCGGGACAGTGCTCACACCATGTGCCAAAAATGGAGGCATGTCCTGGGGCAGGATTTGTTCCCTGAAAGACTCTGCTGAACCAAGTCCAGCCATTCATCATCACGAGGGGACTGGAAGCTGAGCTAACTTTGCCTCCCCTGGGTGCATCGGTCCCTGCCTTGTGAAGAGTCTGGTTTCCTGTTCTCTGGGCTCTGCCTTCCCTAAGGACTCCCTGGGAGCCAGGGTGGGTGGGGTGGGAGGCGGTCAGGGTGGGGCCAAGCACTGCCATATTTTGAGCTCTTGGCATAAGTTTTGGGAGGAGGCTACCCCACCACCACCCACCCACCCACCCCCCCTGTAAGCAGTAAAAGCTGCCCACTGGGCTTAACACAGCAAGAATGTTAACTCAGAGCGTTCTGCCAACAGGGTTTGAAAGACCAAGTCCTCCAGTCTCGGCAGGAAAATAAGCATCCCGCTTGGGCAAGAGGCAGTGTAGAGACACCATCTGCCCTTGGTCAACATGGAATGGAGAAATCTTTACGCCTTCTTACCCGGGAGGCATCCCTTCCATACCGCCCCCAGTCCCACACAGGGAACACGCAGCTTATACTAAATCACTTGCTACTCCCTCCTGGAAGGTTCCAACATTGTTCAATATCCTAGACCGAAGAGGATGTGCTGGTTAGACTCAGAAAACCAAAGGCAAGAGGAGCCTACCCCCCAGAGTGCCCACTTGCCCTGAAAACTGAACCCCGGACCCCACCCCCACCCTCGCACCCCCTCCCATCCAGGGTTATAGAATTTGTAAAATTCCTAGGCTCAAACTTCATGGACTCCACTGATCCTTACTTTGCCCCGTAATCCCCCTACCACCAAAGCATGCGTTCTGGACTCTGAAGAAATGGTGGAAATAAGAAAGCTGTGATTTATGTGCATGTCAAGGAAGCCAGGGAGAAACTGGTCTCAGAGAGTTAGAGCGATGTGGTGCTGAGGACCCGGGACGCACGTTAAGAGGGGCGAGGCTCGGCGGGAGGCTGGGGGCCCGGGGGCCCGGGGGCCCGGGGACCGGCACCGGGCGGCCGCGCGCGCGCACGCGCTCTCACCTGTGGATGTTCATCTCCCGCGGAGGGCGGTGGGCCTTGTCATAGGAGACCTTGGCAAAAACACCGGCCACGATGACGAAGGCGATGACCCCGCAGGTGATGTAGACGGTGAAGTTGGTCTTGTCCTTCTCCGGGTCGTACTTGTTCTCGGGCCCCGGCGACACCACCTTGGTGCTGGGCGTCTGCACCCACACCGGGCTCTGGTAGTTGGTGCACTGGCGCTGGTCCAGCTTCTCGTGGCGCTTCTTGCAGCAGAAGCGGTAGTAGCAGGTGCCGCAGCAGTACAGGTAACCGCTCTCGCTGTTGTTGCACTCGAACTCCTTGTCGTACTGGCCGCTCACGTCGTAGTAGCCCCAGCACGTCTCGTAGGTGACGGCCGCGCTGGCCGCCGCCACCGCCGCCGCCGGCTGCCCCCGCCGGCTCCCCGCCTCCGCGCCGCCGGGCGCCCGGGCGGCGGTGCCGTTCAGCTCGCGGCCGCCCCGGATCGGAAGAGGAGTGT